>NC_141043.1:32257500-32480000 GCF_052040795.2 Danio rerio | reverse complement strand
CTGAGCTGAGCCCAGTTTGATGAACTGTTGTCCGGTGTCGGCAAAAGGATTTCCCCTTGGGACAACAACAACAGGCACTACGACATAATCACTTCCCTACAAGAGCAAGCTCATAGTTGGTTAATTTGGTGCGAATGTTTGCTAAAGTTTGAATTTCCCAACTTGATCGATTTACAAACGCGCAAAACGCTCAACTCACACCACATCGTTCATGCAAAACGCGCTGCAGGATGTCTATTCATGTCTTTTCATTGACTTGACATGTAAATCACTTGCGCATGATTCTTCATCCACGTCTGGTGGGAACGCAACATAAGAGTTATGAATTGCCTTACGGGACTTTGATCTCTGTTCTGTCAACTTTAATTTTGACAGTTCAATCTGCGGTTTAGCAAAGTGACTTTTATTGACATTTTAGCACATTGAAACAATGTATTGCATTAGAAATAATTTACACAAATTAAGTCAGTAAAGTAACAGAAAAAGTACTGGCGGTAATGATCTCATATCACAATAAAAGTCCTATCATATCATAATGATATATATCACAATATAGTACAATTTCTGTAATTTACAAAGGGTAAATTATTAATAGAAAATTGTCATTTACATGTGATCAATATTTAAATTATTGTTACAAACCCCTGATGTTAGTCTAGGGGATGGTGGTGTTTGACATTCATTTAATTAAAATATATCTATTTAAACAGTGAATGAGTGCAAAAGACAACCAAAGTAATTCCAAAAATATGTGCTTTTATTTACAATTCCCAAAGGTGAACAACAGCAACGAATTAATCAAAAATAAAGAAAAAGTAAGTAAGGCAAAAATACACTATTTACAATATTTACAACACTGAGACAAATAAAGACGGGAAAAAACAAGAGAGCTGGCAGAAGGGACGTGGGCGGCGCTAAAGAAATGAAAAGAACAAAACCCAACCTAAATCTAACTTCCCAGAAGCATCTAGCTAACTAACTATGTGAAAACAGCATAATTAACACGCAAAGATCTTCCAAGTCCTAATAACGGACGGATAAAGTGCACACAGAAACGGGCAACAACAAAATACACAGTTAGACGGGGTTTTCTAAACGCATGCAATAAATACAAACAAGCGGAAAAAGTCAAGCGAAAGAGAAATCAAGCAAGTGATTAGCGAGTGGTCTGGTGCACGCTTTTAAGACGGGTGGTCTTTGCTTATTGGATGTGACGTAACCGGGGAGAAATGACTGACATCTGAATGGACCAATGAACGGAACCTGAGAATACATGAAAGCAGATATGGGAGAACAGAGAGAGAGAGAGAGAGAGGGAAAAAAAACACAGAGCACAAATACATAACAATTATATACTAAGAAATGTACTCATTTATATGTGATCATATTTCTTACTTTATGTAGAACTTCAGGGCAAATGTTTGATTAAAAATTTAGAAATAAAAAAAATACATGTATTTTTTTGTTAAATAAAATGCAAAAAGTAAACCTAAAATACCGAAGTAAACAGTCTCACAATGCTGTAATTCATTGTTTCTGTCTGCGGTTCACAATATTACATGCCATTATGAAATATTGATATTAATATAAAAGTATTTCACTTAGACATTTGCAAATTTTGTGTGGTTTTGTCCATTTTAGTGCAATCCGATTTGAAAGATAACCAAGTCCTGTAATGAGGCGCAGTTTAACATGCTCTGTAGTGTCTATGCGCTCTCCTCAGGTGTTCACTCTCAGGAAAAAAATGGCTAGCCGCACACAAAGGATATGTAATCTTTTGTCAGAATGAATAAGTGCAATGTCCTGTGAGTGTGACTCTGATGTGAATATATGTTGCATTGCACAGTGTACTGAGACCAATGTGCCATATGGAACTGATACAATGTGCGCTCTAGCATGATGCTATGTTATTTCTTCTATAGCAGATCCTGGAGACATTTTAATGTGCCACGATCAAAAATGGTCCTTGACTAATTCTCAAAATAATTACAAATAGTGTTTTTAATTAGAACATACAATCCAGTCTAGTTATTAACTAGTATCTCAGAGAGAAGTGGTTCAGTATCCAGCCCTCCTTTACCATTCCCACTGAATAATAGATGAATACTGTGAGATTAGCCAGTGTCCCAGAGGTGGTGCTGGCGGATTTACTCGTTGCAGGGGGGCTCAAACATCCTCAACTGCAGAGAACCTCATTCTTAATTAGCGCGTTGACTTTTTCAGTATAATCCACACCTGTTTTTCCCTTCTTTTTCCACCCATGAATGCTGTACAGATGAAACGCTGTTCTCTGTTTCTAAGCTGATCAGTCACTTTGGTTGCGGTGGGAGCAAGAAGGGCTGTTATGTTGTTGTTTGGATGGTTGCTATGTCAGCAACGTGTGCATCCCATTCGTCAGTTCCCCTTTCGTTTTTTTTTTTCCGCCCACCCAGCCAACTGACCTCGCCACCCTGCGCTCTGCCGGTGGAATGTGTTCGTCTGGATCGAATCAAGACCTGAATGCGCTTTGAGGCCCTGTCGGTTAACACGGAGTCTGTTGAGGGGACTGCAGGGGCAGCTGGCTTTCTGATACCTATAAATATCCTACAGTAGATTCCTGTGGGCCCGCAGCCTTTTGAGACACTCGTTCCCTGGCTTAACGTTCTGACGGTGTGGAGTTGTTGAGATGTGGGTTGGAGCTGAATGTTTGGGACACGCCAAATACCAGACAAGCCTGTAGATTCCTGTTTATTAGGACTGCAGGGATATGTAGTGACCTGCCGAGAGCGGGATGGACAGCATGTGAGGTATCTATTAGAGAAAGCGGGAAGGGTTGAATTGGATTTCGTTCTCTGTGAACTGGAGGAAGGGAAAAGTTGTGGGTTGTCAAATGCAACAGGTGGACCTGCTGATTCCACATAAAGAGATTTTGGAGTCATCATTTTTTTTTACACAGGCTCTGCTGAGGTGAATGTTTCCTTTCTCACTTGCTCAATTGTTGAGAACAAAAATAGCACCCAAACAAGTGGTTTACAGCAGAGCAGTTATGCACGTGACTCCTTTTATTTACCATTTCACAGGTTCATTCAGTCAGAGGCCTCCTGAAGGCAGGCTCAGCCTGTTCCTCGTGTATAGCTTTGATATCTGCTAGTAGCTTGAAGCAATAAAGAATAATTTTGTGCACACATTACTTGGTCACATTGCAAAATAATTTTTGCCTTGTTTCTTGTCCAAATATCTAAGAATTTTCAAAACAAGAAGCATTTTCTAGACAAGCCAAAATATTGTTTTATTTTTTAGAAATAATAAGTCAAAATAATTTCTTTTTCTTCCCTAAAACAAGCAAAATAATCTGCCAATGGGGTTAGCTAAATTACAAAGCAAAAGCAAGATTGTTTAGCGTTCCCCATTGGCAGATTATTTTGCTTGCTTTAACAAAAAACTCACTTAATTTTGACTTATTTCTATCAACAAGAAACTTTCGAAAGTACAAAATAAAAAGAATATTTAGATTTTTAGACTGAGACAAGACCTTTAAGTGTGTACTCTCACTAGGCATGATTGCCTTGAATCGTGCCAAAGCAGGCTTGTGCCCCCTTCCCTCTCCCCCATTGTCCTGCACTCACACTGCATCCCTTCAGAGCCAGAGCATTCTTACGTCATCGATGATGCTACTGCTCAGTTTAGCAGGAATGAGAAGCGCTCTCGCTCAGCACAGTGGACACACTTACAGTACAAGTGTACTGGGTCAGGGCTGGCTGACTGAATTGCGCCTGGGCCTGATTCGGATAGCGTAGTATGCCCTTAGTAAGAAAAGCATTTTTTTTGTATTGCAGACAGTAAAGTTTAATTAGTTAATGTTGGATATTGTAATTGATAACATGAAGTAATACTGAACAATTCCTACATCATTAATTATAGTTCAACATTTACTAATTCATGTTTAGATTCAAAACTTGTACTTTAGTAAGGGATAATGCACATTCAGCCAGTTGTTCTTGCAGAATAAAGTTAGACAGGTGTATTCATTAATAGGCCTGATTAAGTAACCAGATAAGCCCGTGTTATTCATTTCTGTGGTTGTTAATTAGGAATGAGATACCTTGGAATGTTGTGATTGACCAATCAGATATTAAATATTCCAGAGAGCCATGTAACATTAGTTAATGCACTGCAAGTTATTAAAGACTATCAATAAATGACTTTATTGTCATTAACTGACATTAACTAAAATAATAAATGTCATGAATGTATAATGTTAGTAAATGCATTTACTATTGAACCTTGATGTAAAGTGTTACCCATTTTTTATAGGGTAGCAGGGCATTTACCATAATTTTCTCAGCTGCAGTAATTTAGCAATTTAATGATATACTATTGCAGTGTTTATTAATATTATTTATAATATGCTTCTGTTTTTATATTTTCAGGTTTAAATTAAAATTTCAGCATTAAATTATTAAAATGGGATATCAGACAATCTGGACTGGTCAACCACTACATGTAGTAGCATATTAATAAAAGCTTTTAAAAAACACACTCATTTTCTTTGTCTTTTCCAGCTATTTTGAACCCCAAGAACCCAAAGGAACCCAAAACCTTCAGCTTCGACTACTCCTACTGGTCTCACACCTCAGTAAGTCTCCTTTTCTCTCCTTTTCCTGCTCTTTTTCTGCTGAGCCGGCCCGCTGGACAATAAAATGTGCATGCGGTCAGATTTACAGCTGTAATTAATCACCCTCCCAAAAAAAGTCCCCAGTAATAATGCGTTTTCCTTTTTCTTCATTTCTCCGCTAGCCGGACGACCCCAGCTTTGCGTCACAAAACCAAGTCTACAATGACATCGGGAAAGAGATGCTGCAGCATGCTTTTGAAGGATATAACGTCTGTATTTTTGCATATGGCCAGACCGGAGCTGGCAAGTCCTATACCATGATGGGAAAGCAAGAGGAAGGACAGGAAGGCATTATTCCTCAGGTATGTATGCATGTAACATCACAGCGTATGTATCACCTTAATGGATCCAAAGTTAAAATGCGTGCTTAAGAGCTCAGCAGCAACTCTCATGTTTCGGATCTCAAAGCAGACATTAAGGCATTAGCGCCTCGTCTAGTACGTCCAAGCAGGGGTAGAGTTATTTGTGCACTGTATCGATCATTCTCGCTCTCTTTCCTAATGTGCTCTTTTGTCCCCCTCCCAGCTCTGTGAAGAACTCTTCGAGAAAATCAATGACAATAACAATGAGGAGATATCGTACTCGGTGGAGGTGAGCAACAGACACACCACGACCACTCAGTCCATTCCTGTGACTCACTTTACACGCTCGCCGGCGTCTATTGAAATGCTGCTTTTTGCTGTGTTATCTAAAAGCTTTAAGCTCAGCGACGGTGGTGGCGGGGTTTGTTCATAGCTCACTCGAAGGTTCAAGAACTGACAGCTAGCTAAATACGTTCTGTTGTAAACAAAGTGGTGGCTGTTTTTTTTTTATATCAACATTTCAGTTGTAGAATTGTGCGCTTTTTGGGTTATATCATATTTAGTCTACCTGTGTTGGTTTTGTTTAGTCAACTTGAAGTTTTGGAAATTAAGTTCATTTTAGGAAGGTTTCTGTGTGTCCTAAAAAGCATTAATTTACAATTTAAGTCTTAAAAAGGTCTTAAACCAAAGCAGAACATTTTCAATTCAAAATGGGGTGTAATTTAATGTTTTAAAATGATCTATCCTCCTTAGTTTTTTTTTTAAATGATTCATAAATTTGGTATTTATAAATAAACAAAAAAAAGGATTTAAATTAAGTTAATGGTATTTTGTGTAATGAGTTTTAAATTAAGATGTTTGAAGTCAGTAACTAAGTTTTTTTTTTTTTTTTTTTTTTTGCAAGGGTGCCTTTTTTAATTAAAAAACACAATTAAAAAAGTAATGTGACCCTGGATCTCAAAACCTGGCAGTAGTGTAAATTCTTAAAAATTTTGACTTGCAGTCCTCAGCATTTATGTGTACATCCATCACAAATCTATCTTTTAAATTAAAATATTTATAGGAATCTAACCAAAATTAAATGTGTGCATAAACATTATATTAATCAGTACTAAAGCCAAAGCTGGAGCTTATCTACCATATAACTTAATATAACAGTCCAAAAATTAATACACCCAAATTCATGTTATAGAAAAATAGTAAATACAAATTTAGAAAAAGAGGAAAATCAAGAGAAGCAAAAAAAAAAAAAAAAAATTAGTTCAAATTTTGTAGGTTGTAATTTATTATTTTTATTATTTTGCAATATTTTGCTTGAATTTAATTGTATTATCTTTCAATTTATAAATATGTTTTGTGACATATATTTTAATAAGTATATCTGTTTAATAAATATGTTTTGTGCATCAAAATACACTGCCTTTATTCACAGAGAAATTGATACAAATATTCATTTTCAAAATAGGATGTACTCAGTTCTGTTGAGCACTGTAGACAGCATCTGAAAGCTGAATATATAAGCTTTCCTTTGATGTATGGTTTTTTAGGATTGTACAATTTTCATCAAGATGCATTTTGAAAATTTCTGGTAAATTGGAATATCTGGAATCTGAGGGTTCTGCTTTGACCCTGGATCACCAAGTCAGTCTTCAGCTGCATGGATATTTTTGGGAATAGGTAGAAATGCATTGTATGGGTCAAAATTATTGTTTTTTTAATGCCAAAAATCATTGGATCATTAGGTAAAGATCATGTTCCATGGGAATATTTAGTAAATTTCTTACGGTAAATATATCAAAACTATTATTTGAATAGAATTTTTTTTGATATTTTAGTATATATATTAAATATATTTGATAAGTTTGATTAATATTTGATTAGTAATGTGCACATTTTAAAACAGTAAAATACATTTTAAATGTGTCCATAAATTCCGAAAGTTATTAGCAGTGCATATTATTAATTAAAAATTAGGTTTAA
The DNA here is from genome assembly GCF_052040795.2 of Danio rerio. Lineage (NCBI taxonomy): Eukaryota > Metazoa > Chordata > Actinopteri > Cypriniformes > Danionidae > Danio > Danio rerio. Next base: position 32,473,064 of record NC_141043.1, on the reverse strand, counting down.
GTAAGTAAATAAGTAAGATAGATTTATAGCAAGAAATTTACATAATATCTTCATGGAAGAGGATTTTTACTTGATGTTCAAATTTTTTTTATAAATAAAAATCAATAATATTTTACTCATGTCTTTTTTTTAACAAGGTTCCCATGTTGGCTGTTCTGAAAAGTATATATCCGTGTCCCATGACCGTTTTTAAAATTATATTACAATTCAAAATATCCGTTTAATCAATTGTAATATGCAATTTATTTCTGTGATGGCGACGCTGAACTTGCCATGTCACATCATCACTAAACAATTTTAATATGCTTATTGGGAAAGTATTTCTTCCATATTTTTGACTGCAGTTCACTAGAACAGCATTTATTGTTATCAGAAATATGTTATAACACTATGAATATTTTACACATATTTTATAATCAACTTAATCTGCCCTTATTGAATCCAATGAGAAAACTATACCCACTGTTCATCTTTTCTTGCCCATTTTTTCCTTCTCCTGTTTTTTAATGTTTGCAGTTTTGCAGAATAGATTTCCAAACTATCTCTAGTTATGGTTCTTACAGCAGCTAATTTTGAAATGCTCATTGTAGGTGGCTTATATGGAGATATACTGTGAGCGGGTGAGGGACTTGCTGAACCCTAAGAACAAAGGGAACCTGCGTGTCCGGGAGCATCCTCTACTTGGGCCGTATGTTGAAGACCTCTCGAAACTGGCTGTCACCTCGTACACCGACATAGCTGACCTGATGGATGCTGGTAACAAAGCCAGGTGAGAGACAAAACTCATAAAAGTAGCTTTATCTATTTTGTATTAGCAGTTTTGAATGTTCCAGAACAGGTATTTGTTATTGAGGATATTTGTTGAAGCAAAAAGGTTGGAGTTTTTGTCAAGGAGGAAATGGAAAAGTGTTGTTGTGTTTCCTCCAGTGATAACACTGACTGACAGTCATGTGTAAATGTGACTCTTGGGAAGGAGTAACACACACTTCTAATCCTCCCATGCTGATTTCCAGTGTTTATTTGTGGAGAATGTTGACGTGTAAAGCCCTGTTTCTCTAGAGAGCATCCCACCCTGAGCCACATCCAGCACATGGGCCATGTTGATGTCTTATTCCTGCGCTTACTAGCACTTTTTCTGGATTATTCTCTCACACTGTGCTAAGCGCATTCTCAGCGATATTTTGAATTATTACATATGTTAGTGTAGTTTTAATTAAATATCAAGTTCCATAAAGATATTTCAGAAATTTCTTACAGTAAATATGTGAAGATTATATTTAATTAATTGATTGGTATATTTTAATATATATTTGATTAGTTTGATTAATATTTGATGAGTAATGTGCTTGCTAAGAACTTTATAAGCAATTTCTTTCAGTATTTATAGATTTTTTTTAATCATCATATTCCAGATTGTCAAATAGTATCTCATCCAATTATTTTCCTATTGTCCAAATATAACCCTTACAAACCATACATCAATGGAAAGCTTATTTATTCTGCTTTCATGTGATGTATAAGTCTCAATTTTTAAATAGTTATGCTTATGACAGGTTTTATGGTCTAGGGTTGCAAATACAGTGCTCAGCATAACTGATTACACCCCATTTCAAAAACGAATAATTTTTTCATCCATATCTCAGTGAATATAGGCAATGAATTTTGGTGGATTTAAACTAAACAGATTTTGTTAAACAGGTAAAAATAATATTTTAGTCACCAAATATATTGAAATTAAAAGATAATATAGTTTATTCATTCATTCAGTCTTTTGCTTTTAGCTTAATCTTATTTAATACAATTTAATTCAAGCTAAATATTGCAAAAAAAATTACAACCTACAACATTTCTACTAAATTTTTCCTTTGTTTTGTTCCTCTTGATTTTTCGTTTTGTATTTAATATTTTTCTATAACATATAAATTTGGCTGTACTAGTTTTTGGACCGTTATTGTAAGTTATTTTGTTAGATAAGCTTCAGATTTGGCTTCAGTTCTGACTAATCTAATGTATATGCACACATATAATATTTTATAGCTTTCTATTAAAAGTATGAATTTAAACAATAGATTTGTGGGGGGTGTACTTGTATATGCTGAGCACTTTATGTTTTGTACTTTTTTTGTTAATTTTTTTTTAGTAAGATAAGTAGGTAAGATAAGATGCATTTTATTTAAACAGCGGTACCTGTGTTTACTTTTAAATACAAACTTTGTATTTAACTTTTAGTTAAGCCTTTCAAGTTTTTTATTATTATATAAATGTTTGTTATTCAATATTTTGAATAACAACACAATCCAATGTCAGGATATTAATCAATTTAAAAAGTTGTTGAAAACGTATTATTAAAGAAATATATTGAGTAATATAGGTGATTTTAAAAATACAAAAAAAAATATTATTAAAGGAATATTTTGATGAATTGAAGTGATTGTAAAAAAAGAACAAAATGAGAAAGGTATGATGAAATTTCAGGTAATGGCTGTTTGCAATACTACATATGTTTTGGGTCTATGTTATGAAAAGGAAATGTACAAATGGTGAATTAACCGTATAATATGTAAAATACGTTAAAAGGATGAAATATGTCTCATGTACAAAGAGGAGATAAGTGAAAGAAAAAATAAATTGAAGTAATAGACGAATGGTGTGTGTGTGTGTGGTAATGGCGTGGAGAAATTATTAGCTTAACCATGATGAAATGTATTTTCTTTAAAAAATGTTTTACCTGTGGGATTTTTTAAAATAATAAATAAATCAAATAAAATATTTGCACTTTTTTCTTTGTTGAATTGAATGCACTTAGTTTATTTTATTGTATTTTTTTCATTATTCTTTAGTTTAGTGTTGAGTCTTTTTGGAAAACCTGATTTTTACACCAGTATGCTGCTTTTAAAGTGATTGTTCACCCAAAAATGAGTCTTTTTACTCATCCACCAATTGTTTCTTTCTTCTCTTAAAAACATATTTGAAAAGATGTTCAGAAGAATGTTGGAAAAAACAACAACCATGGGCTTCCATAGTATTTTTCAAAAAATTTTTGTGGATGCCAGTGTCTGCTTTTTCCAACATTCTTCAGAGCATCTTCAGTTTAGAACCACTTGAGTGTGAGAATTGGTATGGAAATCTTCATATTTGGGTGAGCTATCCTTTTAATAATACCAAAAATGATGTTGAGAAATACAGTGATCAGCATAAATTAATACACCCTATTTTGAAAATAAATGTTTTTATCTATTTCTCAATAAAGATATATATATTGGTGCATATGAACAAAACATAAATATAAACATATATATTTATTAAAACATTATTTTAGTCACCGAACATCTTTAGAAATAGAAAGATAACACATTTAAATTCAAGCAAAAGATTGAAAAAGCAACATATATTTATTATATATTTTTTGTTCTTTTATACTTGGTTCTTTGTTGTTATACTTTTTTGTTTGTTTTCTTGATTTTCCCTCTCTTTAAAACAAATTATAATAATATTTTCCCCTTACATTTAAATTAGAGCTACCAGTTTTTGGACTGTTATTGTAAACTATTTTGTTAGATAAGCTCCAGATTTGGATTCAGAACTGGCTTTACAATATTATGTTTGTGCATATATATTAGTTAAGCATCCTATAGAAAATATCAATTTAAATGAGAGATTTGTTATGGGTGGACTTATATGCTGAGCACTGTACATAAACTACTGTAACAACCTAATATCTATTTCTGAGAAAAATCCTACTATTTGTTGTGCTATAATAATTATATGCATTTAGTATGACCCCTCTGACACTGATTTTATCCCTTGGTGTCCTCAGAACTGTCGCTGCAACCAACATGAACGAGACGAGCAGTCGTTCTCACGCCGTCTTTACTATCGTTTTCACTCAGAGGAAGTACGACAGCGAGACGGACCTCTCCACCGAGAAGGTTGGATATTTTACACCTATCCACAGCCCATTATGACATTTCACAGAGCTCAGATTAGTCCTGCAGCACAAAGTCAGCAAATCCTGTACCAAGCGGAAAGGAAAACTAAGAGAAAGAGAGCCGTCCCACTCATCCTGTGTTTGTGGGGCTCATTGTGTAATCGCTGCGGGCACAAAGACGGCTCTGTGAGGTTCACGGACACAATGGCTATTGTACAGAGCTACTACATTAGATTCACTACACAGGTCGCGCTCTAATATTACTCATGCAGTTTGGCAGTGGGACCGCTGGCCCAAAATCAAGCATGGCAAAAAGAAAAGATTACCCAAGCGTTCTTTAGTGCAATTTGTTTAGCATCCATGCACCAATGATTTTACTACAGCACTCTGAAATGATTGGACGATTGAATTGTTTAGTTTAATGACTAATGGAATTTACGATTCTGAATCAGTGTGATAGGATCTTTAGACTGATTCAGTCATCACAACAATTTATGTGATGGTCAGTGTTGGAAAGAGTACTGAAAAATCATACTCTAGTAAAAGTACCATTACTTGACGAAAAATGTATTGCAAGTAGAGTAAAAGTATCTGCTGTAAATATTACTCAAAGTATGAGTAAAAAGTTGACCTTTCAAAAGTACTTCAGAGTAGTGAGTATTACACCTGGTACATTTACATGTAATTTGTGCATGTGTTTAAACGAAACATTCTGTAGTGCTTCTAGTTATTGCCCAGCAAGACAATATTATTAGGTTAGATTTAGGTTGTGATGTCAGGTGACCAAAATTCAACATCTAGCCAGTCTAAAGACAACATTATTTTGATGTCCAATAATGACGTCAAATGACGTTGATATTTTGTTGATTTTAGGTTGCTAGAAAGTGACCAAAATCCAATGTCGTGCCGACATATTAAACCAACATCATATTGACATCAGTTACTGAAATTTATTCATCAGGTATGGCAACCAAAATCCAACGTCTAATAGACGTCATAGTGGTAACGTCCACACAAAGTCAAGCTTTAACATCCTCAGACGTTGATATTTGATTGGTTTTAGGTTAGACATTCGACCTTGACGTTGGCCTGACATTGAGTTGTGACGGCAACACGATTTTTATTTCCAAACAAAATGCAACGTCCCCATGACGTTAGGGTACATTGTCAATCTGACTTCATGTTGACGTCTTGTGTCTGCTGGGTGTTTAAGGCCATTTCTGTCATCATACAGTAAACATACGTCGTCATCTTATCAGTGACATGCATCTAAACAGTCTCTGGGTCAATGCGTGTAAAGATTTTGGACATCTTGGACACTTTTAATGCTTCCAAACAGTTTGCTGCATTTATAAAGCGCCTATGTCTTGAGGTAGTTCATTATGATGCGGTTGCTCTCTACAGTATGTGCGATTTGAATGGACAGGAATGACAGGACTGATTTTTCTGAAAAAATAAAGTAGTGACTGCAGGTTAAAGGAAAGTAGTGGAGTAAAAGTACAGATACTGCACTAAAAATGTACTCAAAAGAAAGTAAAAGTACACATTTTTAAAACTTCTTAGTAAATTACAATTCTTAAGAAAACTATTCAATTACAGTAATTTGAGTATTTGTAATTAGTAACTTTACACCACTGGTGATGGTACAGAAATGGCTCAACCCAAAAAACATTAATTCATTTACTTTTGTTTGTGTGTGTTTTTGTGTTTTTTAATTTTTTGGGGCATTAATTTAGTTTTATTTGTTTTTTGTATTTTTCTGTTCCTGTTTATTGTTGATTTGTTGTTATTTGTTAAGATTTCTATTGTGTGTCTATTGCTATGTTTCTATGTTTGTTTTTTGTATAGTTTTTTGCTTTTGTTTTTAAATAGCATAATTATTATTTTTTTATCAGTTTTTTTGTTTCTTGTTTTGTTTTTGGCTTATTGTTTTATTGTTTTGTTTGTTTTTGACTATATATTTTTATTTTGTTTTCCTGGTCATTTGTTTTTCTTTTTTTCTGGTCATTTGTTTATCCCTTGCCCTAATTTTATTAACAAAGTTTGGTAGTGGTACTGCTGGAGCAAACTGAAATATGACAAAATGGAGAGTTTACTCAAGCATGCTTCAACAGTTAGGTCACATCCACTAAAGGCTTCACTACAGTAATCGAAACAAAATGGTTAATAGAACACTTCTAATGCTTTCCGAACAATCATCATTACGATTCATTTGGCTGCCAGTACGTCATAAATACTTTACATGCTGTATACCATTGTATTTCTAGTGGACATGTATCTTAAGATGGCACAAACTCTCCTCTCTCATGTGCCTATAAACATATTATGTCAAAAGATTTCCTTTTGGGGTCTTATTTTAGTTTGCGTTTGTCAATCTGAAAGTATCTGTTCTGTCTGGTCTCAGGTCAGCAAAATCAGCCTGGTGGATCTGGCAGGAAGTGAGCGTGCTGACTCAACAGGGGCCAAAGGAACCAGACTAAAGGTACAAACTAATTTTACAGACTGTCGAGAGCTGAAGCACCACCTGCCATATGTAAAAGTCAATTTGCTTTTCTCAATACGACAAATATTCTAGGAATGCAAAATCCATGACTGAACATTAAAACATTTATATACAGCTATTTTTATGAATATTATCAAGTTTTAGGTCACAAAATGCAATATTTATTTATTAAGCTATATGTATTTGAAATTGATTGAGGCAAAATTATTTATTTAAACAAAATATTATTTTAATTTAAGTAAATATTTATTTGTTTATTTATTCATTTATTTATTTATTTATTCTTTTTGTGCTTCTTAGGAGGGAGCAAACATCAATAAATCTTTAACTACACTAGGAAAGGTGATTTCTGCTCTGGCTGAAGTGGTGAGTATTATTCGTATAATTGTTCTCTTCCTTTGCCTGCCTGTCTTCAGTACTATAACTCTGTGTGCCGTGTGTCTTTCTCCTGGCAATGCTTCCCTACCCAGGATAACTGTACCAGCAAGGTAATCTTTCCCTCTGTACGATCAATAACCACTGAAACCTCTCGATTTAATCCTATTCGCCATTTTCCATGTAATCTTTTGTCCTAATAATCTGTCTTGTGCTCATCTTGATGTCTCATACATCAAGTTATTTCCACATCCCCTTTTTAATCGTTACTGCCGTAGTTGTATTGACATACTGATTCTAACATGCTTCACTGGCTGTTTTGAAACAGAGCAAGAAGAAAAAGAAGACCGACTTCATTCCTTACCGAGACTCAGTGTTGACATGGCTGCTAAGAGAGAATTTAGGTATGGATGACAATCCATAATGGCTGTTAATGATTAATCACATTGAGATAGAACTGTTTGACTGTTTGAATTTAGTTTAGCTTGGCTTTATCTTTGTGTTTTAAATTAGAATTTGCTTTTGATTTGTTTTGTTTTTTTTTGTTTTTTGCTTTTAGTTTTTGGCTTTGTTTTTTGTCTTTCTTGGTTTTGTTTTGTGTGGTTTTTTTTTGGCTTTGTTTTTGTTTTGTGTGTTTTGCTTTTGCTTGCTTTTTGTTTTGCTTTCATTTGTGTTTTGTTAAGTATTTTTTTTTGTTTGTGCTTTGCTTTGTTTTGTGTTTTTTGTTTTTTGTTTTGTTTGCACTTGGCAGACCCACAGTCACAGCCACAGTCACATTACGTATATGGGTGCTTTCACACCTAGACTTTTGTTTCGAAACCTGTCGTGTTTCCCCAGTTAGCGATGTTTGTTTGGCATATGCGAATCCAGCAATCATGCTCAGATCTGCGCCAAAACAATTGGTCCGAGATCGCCTGAATGAGGTGGTCTCTGCTCGATTGTAACGAACTCTGAGGCAGATCGGTTGTAGTGAGAAAGCAATACAATCCAAACCAGGCAATATCACAGGATATATCGTATATGAAGAGAGAATTATGAGTAGGGCAGAATGTCATTCCTACCGGAAAATGTGCATTTCATGTAAAACTCGAAAGTGAAAGCATTCTGAATTATTAACGGGAGCTGTTTATTCGTTAGGAAAATTGATCGAACACTAGCAGTGGTTTATCAGTAATATCTCTCTATAATATAAAGCCTATAATGCAAAAGCCAACTGCTATGTATGAGAAAGTCTAAGCTCTGATTTATATTTAGTGATAACGTCTGAGTGTCACTATTCGAAATGAAAGCGCAGCTTTTCGCTTATGTCTTATTGCTCATCGGCATAAATTAAAATAAGGACGCATGACAGCTGAGTGGGACTCTGCAAAGTAAACCGTGAAACTCTGACCAATGTTCGGAAAGTTTACTCACACGTGACTTGTTTTAGCTATTTTGATCCATTTAGAATCTTTGCTGTGTGAAAGCGAACCGCACCAAGAACAAAGCAACATTGTAACAATTTTTATATCTGTTTCGGAACAAGAGAATCGATCCACAGGTGTGAAAGCACCCTAAGATGCAAAAAGAAATGGGATAAAACAAGATGATTAGACATCAATAAAGTGAGCAATTGCTTCATATTTAGAATTAGAATTTAGAATTTAGTATTTCTGTGAAATACTCCTGTAAATGTTACAGTTCATATTCAACTGACTAGAATCAGTGCTTTCCCATAAGATGGTAACTTGTGTTATGCTGCATCAAATTTATTGCACAATTTTTAACTCCAAAGTCAAATGTAAAGTAGTGTTGTGGAAATTGTTATATCACTGCATTAAAAAATGTACAGAAAAAGAAAACACTCACTGTTTACAATCTTCACATCTTGTCTCATGTGCCTTTTAATCGTCTGTGGAAAGTGTGTCCTTTAACCTTATTGGCCACCTTAGATCAATACTCCAGTCGAAAGAAATTGCATTTCTAATCGTTTCTAATTGGTTGCATAAATGTGCTTGTTTACCAGGAGGCAATTCGAGGACCGCAATGGTGGCTGCACTGAGCCCTGCTGACATCAACTTTGATGAAACGCTCAGCACACTCCGGTAAGACTTCTACCCTAGATCTTGATTTTAATAAGTGGATTTTCTAGATCTAGATAAAACAGTAATCTTGTGCTTTTCCATGGCTGTTTGGGGTCATTGCTTTTGTTTGCTCATTCATAGATATGCGGACAGAGCCAAGCAGATCAAGTGCAATGCTGTCATCAACGAGGACCCCAATGCCAAACTGGTGCGGGAGCTGAAGGACGAGGTGTCACGGCTGAAGGAGCTGCTCCGTGCCCAAGGCCTTGGGGACATCCTGGACAGTAAGTCGAGATACAGCGCCTCCCAATGGCCACTGCTTTACTTACCCAGTTTCCAGGCAAACAGCAGGTCACATTTTTGAGCTCTGATCTAACGCCAGTCTCGCCCAACCCTGCGTCGTCTTTATGTTGTGGTTTCTTCTACTTATTCATTTAACCATTATGCCAACATTTGATGGAGAGCCTTAATATGAAGATATGATGGATATGCTGTTTTCCAAATATGTAAAGTCAAGTGTTTCCATTTCATGTTTGTCTTCATAATATTGTGTCTAACTCCCTTGGTCAGTCATTCCTCAACTAGTCCTCTCAATTCTGACTTCTGTTCTTCCTGCTTCCCTTCAGTCGAGCCAATGGGGGATGATTGCCTTGGAAGTGGAAGCAAATGTGTGTATATGCGTGATGGGGCCGCATTCTCTCGCTCTTCCCCTTTTCGCTTACCAGTAGCTTATTCATCGCTTCTGGAATATAAAACTGTCAGCTTTGCATGCCTCAGTTTTTTTTTCCAACAAGGAATCCCAGACAAAAACAGATACATATGGGATGGATTGGATGAGGCTAGCATGCCCACTAGCAAGCTTTTTTTGCTTGCTCTTACCTTAATTTGATAGATCATTTGGCATGGTGCAGTCTCAATGTCAGGCTTTCCTCCAAAATTGCACAGCGCGATAGATCTGATAGACTGTATCTGGAAACACTTAAAGGGATAGTTCACCTAAAATTGATTTATGTTTTTTCACCCAATATTGAAATTGATCTCTTTATTTACTATTTACTTATTTCAAACATGTTTCGTTTTTTTTTTTTTCTGATGAAAAGACATTTAGAGAAATGCTGGAAACCAGTAACCATTAACTTTCATAGTCTGCATCCAAAATCGCATACTATATAGTAAGCTAAAATTAGTATGCGAGTCGAGCAGTATGTCCAGATTCATAGAATTTGAAAAGGGTATGTGAGAAGTACCCGGATGCCCTACTACTTCCGGTGAGATTTTAAAGTGCGCATAAAATGCACTCTATACTATCCCATGATTCACAGCGAGAGAATTCATGAATGGGAGTGAAGTGATGCAGGTAATGACAAATGGCAGATGTATCGCGTCCAAGTTCCATTCATACTACTGACATTAGTACTGTATAGAATGTACTTTTCCAACAGTCGAGTAGTACGTTTAAGTTCAAATGCAATGCCTATTGAGTAGTAGGCGATTTCAGACGCAGCCATAGTATTTGTTTTGACTTCTGAGGATGTCAATGGTTACTTGTTTGTAGCATTCTTCAAAATATCTTCTTTTGTGTTAAAAAGAGATAAAGAAACTCCATAATGGTTTGGAACCACCTGAGGGTAAGAAAATAGTGAGTAAATGATATTTTTTGGGTTTTATAACTTTAAATTCTTAGGAAAACACTTGAAATTTTTAAGAAAGAGGATTATTACTAATTTATGCAACTTGTTATCACTTAAAATCTAAAGCAGCGTAACAAATCATAATGTCTGTACAGGGTATTGAATTGGAATAATCATGGAATTTTGACAAGGCATTTTCCAGGCCTGGAAAAATTTGGGAAAAATATATAAACCCAAAATGTTTTGGAAAAGTCATGGAAAATTGTTAAAGAAATATCTGTGTACTTGAATATACTATTTTACAGGTATAAAATAAACATAAACTACATAGATTGTCACATATTTTTTTTGATATGCTGTAATAAATTTGAACATACATTTTTTCTTATTTACCACATGTACATAGACATTACATGAAACATTAGGTCTTGAATATTTACCTGAAAGTTTTGAAAATTCATAGAAAATCTTGGAATTTTAGTAGTAAAAATGTGTATGAACCCTGCTGTAGTTCAAATCAACCTTATAGTCAAAATAAACTCCTAAATTAATTTTATGTTTTAAAAAGACCAACTGTTTTACCATTTTCATTTTAATAAAAATATTATTTTGTTAATTAAATATATATATATATATATATATATATATATATATATATATATATATATATATATATATATATATATATATATATATTTTTTTTTTTTTATTTAATTTGTATAAAATGGCAAAAAAATAAATAATAATAATTGGCGCAATCTGAAAAAAAAAAAAAAAAAACTGGTTTTGTATTTTGTCCTGTTTTGTTTTCACCTATTTTAAGTTAACTATTTTGAGATTTAGTTATGAGATTTAGAATAATGACAAATACTTCTAAAGCATACTAATACAGTATTAAAATCAACAGTTGTATTATTTGATATTTTGCAATGTACCTGAACTTTACTGATATTAACAAAAATAAATTAGCAATTGTGTTGCTCTTTGTTGTAAATGCATTAACTATTGTAATTGGTCAAAAGAAGACAGCAGTCATTATTTGAAATTAATGAAAGAATATCAGTGAAAAATGGCCTTTATTTTTGGACTACCTTACAAATCTATTATATGACATTGTGCTGAACTTCATCACTGAAAATCAATGTCTTAGATTGATACAGGTAAATCAATGATGACAAGGTGTTCATTTTTTTAGGTGAAATATCCCTTTAATGCCAGTCTTGTAATCTGATTGTTTTGCTATCTAAGTCACATTGCTCTTCACTTTAGCATTTTGATTTCTCCCTAGTAAGTTTTATGTGCCATCTAACTGTTCCTTGCAGGTGACGATATTAACGATGTTAAAACGCTGCTAAGTTCACAAACTGAAGCAATGCTCTATCGGAGAAAAGGTGCATCTTTTCATCCTATTTCATTAACAGAATAGCAGTTTCAATGGTAGTGTAAGTTACCTTAGCATTGCGTAGCATCAGTTTTTTTTTATTTTGCTGTAGTCCAAGTGCTTCCTCTCCCATCCCTGTTCTCCATATCCTCAGTATATCTTTTTTTAAGAGCTGCAGAAGTGAATCCGAGCACAGACTGTTATTTGGGTTTCTATCTGTCTGGGAGTTCTTGATATGCGCAGAGGGATGAACACACACTGTGCTTTCTACCGCTACAACCATATGGCACGGCGAAAGCAAATATTTGAACTTGACTGAAATGCTTGGCCATGGTCTGTGTGCGCTAGCAGCCCGATTGCATCTTCTGAACGCATGAACAGTAATGTAATGCAGTGCTGTTATGCCGCCATGTTGGCCTAGTTGCTTCAGGAGAGACTTTTCAGATAAATGAAGTGGGGAAAAATCCAATAGCGTGAATGTAAAGCTCGAGTGAACTGCCATAAAGCTCCCTGGGAGAGGTTTTGTAAAGCACACTCCGCTCCTAGTCAGCGTAGCTTTACCAAAAGGGTGTTTTTGAAGAGTTGTTATTTTGGCTGTCGAAACATGGACAGCATCATGATTTTGGGAATGATGTGCCGCATGGAAAGTACGATTTCTAGCTCGTTTCTGCAGCATGTGAACATAAAGCTCTTCCACCACCCCAAGCTTCCCCTCTCCTGGTTTGTGACCTTTATGCAATCCTGTCCACCCCAACACATCGCTTCTCTTCTATCCAAGAAGTGATGTCATTTTTCACCCAGGTCAAAATCTATTTAGATTTAAGTCATGTGATTTATTAGTAAAAGTGGATGTTAGCTAGACTGCACTGTCTGACTGACACTCTTTGTAAAATAGTAACATAATTTCTGATCAAATAAATGCATGTGTATTACAGCGACTGATTTATATAATTAGCAATTATAATACAATAATAAAATGAATTAATATATGTATAATGTCCTATATCATGTTTTGAATATTTGACTCATACATTTTAAAATCGACAAGTTTTAAAGTATTAATAATTATAATATTGAAAATTGTAAGCATCCATCCATCTACCTACCTGTATATCTGTACTGTATATCTATCTGTATGTCTGTCTGTCTGTCTGTGTGTTATACATTCAAGTCAAAATTAATGCTAAATTATATAACAATATATCATTTTTCAAGTATGTATTTTAAAAATAATGAGCAAATATTTGGAAAAAAGGAACATTTTTGATTTGTCTTATGCTAAATTTAGAATAATTTATGTCAAAAGTGGAAAAAGTTTGTTAAGTACAAACATAGGAGACAAAATGCATTTAAAACCCTTACACATTTTCTAAAGCAGGTTTTGATATTTTGTTTTCGATGGTATTATTTCCTGGAGAGAGTCCAAGAGTCCAGACACATAAATCCTTTTCTATGCAACGACCTGAGGTGAAAAATGTCAAATCTGACTGTGACTGGTGTGTTTGTTTGTAATCCTTTTGTGAACTGTGTGTCTTACATTGCTCTTTCCTCCTCTTTGTCCTTTTTTTCTCTCTCTTATCCTCTCTGTCACATTTCTGTCTCCACCACTTTCGCTTCTTCCTCCTCTTCCTCGCGTCGTCTGTCTCTCCTCTGTGGCTCAGACCTGAAAGATATACACAACAATAAGCATAGATACTTGCTTGCCTCAGAGAACCAACGGCCTGGCCATTTCTCCACAGCACCCATGGGCTGTCTGACAGCCTCTCCATCTTCAGGCTCTCTCTGCAGCCAGGCAGGCCTACAGTCCGTCTCCAGCATCCAGGAGCGCATCATGTCCACGCCAGGCGGAGAAGAGGCCATCGAGAGGCTCAAGGTACACACAGACAAAAGAAGAATCAAGTGCTTAAACAGAAATAAAATGTCCTGGTGTCGCAAAGGTTTCCTCTTGAATTCATCAAAACTAATTAGAGAACAATGTGTAATAAGATAATGGAGGTGCTTCAGGCACCTGGTGACCTTTATTATTCAAAATGTGCTGCTCAAAATGATTAGCATGTTCTCATAAATATGTATGCTCCGCTACAGATCACCATGGTAACCTGGGAGGTATTTTAAGGACTTCGTCTGTGCGGTTATGCTTTCGTTTTGACAGATTGGGGACTGATTTAATGATGTCTGACAACACCTGTGGATTATTAGGAGTACTGAAATGTGTTAAATAAGTATTGGATATCAGCAGAAATTGTCAGAAATTGAATCAATCTGATACCAACAGTTCTGAGTATTGGTCAGTACATTTTTTTGTTGTGATCAACATTTTATTGTCTTTAGATTAACAAAATAAAAAATGTTCAAACAAGCAAACAAACAAACAAACAAACAAACAAACAGGGGAGGGGGAGCAACAGACAAATCAACAATTTTCAATCTGAAAGAAGAGAAGAAAACAAAAACTCCTTTACATGGTCATTCCTTTATATAGTTTATTATATTTTATTTTATTTATATAATAATTATTATTATTATTATTATTGTTATTTTATTATTATTATTATTATTATTATTATTATTATTATTATTATTATTATTATGTATTTTTTATTTATTTATTTTTTTGTAAAATCTGTTTTTTTGTCCCTCCATTAAAAGCGTATTTAACAAATTCGTTCATGAAGAGCTAAAAAAAACAACAACATCCATTAATAATTGTTTAAGCATTCTTGCTTGATGCACAAACACCATTATGTTCATTGATCAATGTGAAAAATAGGCTAAATTAATTGTGTTCGTCATATAAAGAAATCTGGTCTCCAAAAACTTTTTTTAAACCAGTTCATTTATATTTTTTTTCATATGGATTTATCTATTTATACATGTAAAATGATCCTAATATAAATATACAATTTATCCATTATGTGCTCTGAAGGTGAACAAGCTCTCTGGGTTTACAATGACTCAGTGCTGAGTAAATGATATGTTTATTTGAATATTCAACATAAAAAGGTAATGGAACGTGAAATTATATTTGCTGCTTATAATATTATATAATACAGTTGAATATATTAGTTGATTAAGTGGTTCATTTATGGAGACTCTGTAAATGTGTGCAATAGTAACGGAGAAAAAAAAAGAGGGAAAGTATACGTGGCTGCAGCTTCTAGGCTTTAGTTTCCATGGTTACGACAAGGGGCTCGCACCGGTGACGTCAAACTCCGACGCATTTCTGCAGGAAATCAGACAGAAATAGACAGCCTCTTTGTGAATTAGCTAAAAATGTGGACGTATGATTAAAAGTGAGCGCATCCTTGACCTCAATCAATAATGTAATCAGATTGTTGTTCCAGTGTGATTCATATTAAAGGCAGTCGCTTCATCATGTTTGTGATTTGCTCTGTAAATGATCAAATACACACTTGGAAATATAAATTACAGGTCTGGTATATTTATATAAAGGTCTGATAACATTTCCTCCAAATTCCAACTAAAATGACTGTCATTTAGAGCATTTTTATCAGTAGATGACAGTTGTTCAGAATAGTTTTTTTTTTTTTTTTTTTTTGGTGGTTTCACCAGACCTTGATATCTTAAATTTTCTGAACATTAGTGATGTTGTCTAATAAGAAATAAGAAAAAACTTCTGAAAACATGGCACCTTCTTTGTTATTTTGTGTTAAATATGCACTAAATGACAGCATTTCTTAGTTTTAATTTTAGCAGAAGTGTCATCAGTAGTTTATATGTATAAAATAGTTTTACTCAAAAGCATAATTGCAAATCATAAATCTGGAGAAATGTTTAAAGGTATTCTCCCAAAAATGAACATTCACTCACTATTTACTCACCCTCAAGGGTTATTCATTATGTTGTACTCTAAAGAAGATATTTCAAGAAAGCTGAAAACCTCAAACCATCGACTTTCATGGTCAATAGTTAAGTCAATAGTTACAGATATTCAGCTTTCTTCAAAATGTCTTAACTGTATGTTTAAAAGTGCAAAACAGTAAGACCGATTAACTGCATTTTTACTCAAATAAATGCAGCTGTTATGAGCATAAAAAAAACTTCTTTAGAGAACATAATTGAGTTGTAGTAGTATACACATGTCACATATAAGGTTAACCCAGTTTTCCCAGCTCCCCGTGGTGATCTGCGTTTCTCAGAAGAATCCGCTCACAGGTTTAAAGAAGCTACAGTGTTAGTTTCTCCATGAACAGATGGCAGGGGTGTTAACCCTTTAGGAAGGATCTAGGGGGAGCTTCCTGTACCTCAGAACAGATGGTTCTGGTCTTCCTCTTAGCCAAGGACAATAAGGACCAGACACAATAGAGGAAAACCAGCTTTGGACTTCCTGTATTTAACGCTTTTCGTTACTTTTGACCCCATGTCCCATTGCACACTAGGTAATAATGGCCTGGCTTTGCCCTTTTAGCCATAGAAAGCTTAAATTTATGGCCTTCCCACCACTTGCTGTGTCTACTTTAACGTATTTACTGAGCAGAATAAGCCTCTTAGTATCACACACACAGGTCAGGCAGGTCATAATGGCAAGTATGTGGAAATGATTCACACCAAGGACAGTAACTTAATGATAAGGGATAGGTTTAAAAATGATCTAAAATAAAAAGAAAAACACCACAACTATAAAATATAAAATATATAGTAAGAATGACTTTCAGAACAATTAGATACTAGATACCAAGTTATAGATTTGGAAAAAATACATAAAAATGGGTTTATAAAGCATATCAATTACAGGATTTATTTTTAAATTGGAATAAGAACTTCTGTTCATCAATTTAATGTTTTGCTTACCTCACAGTGATCTTAAGTTTCATAATTTCCGGAAAAATATTAGGACGTTTAAACTCGGCATTAGCAATAATAGCAATAAATATGCACCACATCATCATAAGTGCCTGGCAAAATTAAACTCATCCAAAATAAAAGTTTATTTTTCACATAATATATTTGTTTGTTTTATTTATTATATATATGTAATACACATACATACCTAAAAGCAAAACTATACAAAGAAAATGTGCTACATAGATAATTAGATTTAAATATTATTCTTATATTTATATTTTATATTTATTTACATATTTATTTTATATTAAGATATAAATGAACATTTTTTAATATTATATGGATACATGTGTGTATTTATATGTACGTAATATATATGTGTAATGTGTATATTTATTATTTCAATTTTCTAAATATTTTTATTTTTGAATACAATTCTTTGTGATTAATCCATGCCTAATACATTTTTAAAGGGCAATGTGTCAATGAAGATTAAAGTAAAAATGCTACGAATTCTAAGTTCTCAATACTAAAAATTTAGTATAACATGAGTGAATTGCATTTTTAAATGTCAATATAGAAATTGTCATTTTAAAGTGTAGTAGTAATATTTCTGTTTTGCCTGTAATTATGATAATACGTAAATACAGCTTTGATTTGCATAAAACACTGCTTTTAAACTTTTAAGATCTCAGTTGGACATTTTGATAATATAAACCTTTTGATTATAATTCCATCATTTGGTCATCTCAGATACTGTCTTCCACACTATCCTTTGTAATATGCTGAACGTCTTTGTCTGTGTTCATTCAGGAATCAGAAAAGATCATAGCCGAGCTGAATGAGACCTGGGAAGAGAAGCTGAGGAAGACCGAGGCCATCCGTATGGAGAGGTCAGTGCGGACTTGAGTGCCATCTGGCTCCCTTCCTATTGTCCCTGTGCACATACCCATCATGCCCGTGAGGGGTGTCTGCTCTGTGTCCACGTGCTCAGCCAGTGCCAGTCTATACCAGACTCCAGCAGCTGTCAAAATGCACATAACACGCTGACCCCAGTATTAAATAAATATATCCTCCAGATGTCTCTGTGGTTGACTGCTCATAAAAAAGGTGTTGACTGCAATGTCATTTAGCTTGTGTCTGATGTTTCTCTTCTCCCCTCTCAGAGAGGCACTGCTGGCAGAGATGGGAGTTGCCATACGGGAGGACGGGGGAACCTTGGGCGTCTTCTCTCCTAAAAAGGTACAACATGTGGAAAGTCTTCATCATTAATCAGCATTACTGTCTGCAACACTCACCTCCTCCTTAAGCATTTCTTTCCTCCTATTTCATCATCCATCATTCTTTTTTCCTCCCCATTCTTTTATCTTTTGTTTTTGCTCGCCTCTTGCATTGGAATTTTATTAAGTTTGGTCCTGATAGACCAACGTCACTGTCCATTGAGGACTTTAGTGTTTATTCTTCCAATCAGGTTTGTCAAATTCAAGGGATTTTCTTTTGTAAAAAAAAAAATAATAATTATATATATATATATATATATATATATATATATATATATATATATATATATATATATATATATATACAGTTGAAGTCAGAATTATTAGCCCCCCTAAATTATTAGACCGCTTGTTTATTTTTTCCCCAATTTCTGTTTAAGGGAGAGAAGATTTGTTCAACACATTTCTAAACATAATCATTTTAATAACTCATTTCTAATAACTGATTTATTTTATCTTTGCCATGATGACTGTAAATAATATTTTATTCGATATTTTTAAGACACTTCTATACAGCTTAAAGTGACATTTAAAGGCTTAACTAGGTTAATTTAGTTAACTAGGCAGGTTAGAGGAATTAGGCAAGTTATTGTATAACAGTGGTTTGTTCTGTAGATTATCGAGAAAAAATATAGCTTAAAGGGGCTGATAATTTTGTCCCTAAAATGGTTTATAAAAAATTCAAAACTGCTTATATTCTAGCCGAAATAAAACAAATAAGACTTTCTCCTAAAGAAAAAATATTATCAGACATACTGTAAAAATGTCCTTGCTCTGTTCAACATAATTTGAAAAATATTTTAAAAAGAAGAAAAAAAATCGAAGGGGGCTAATAATTCTGACTTCAACTGTATATATATATATATATATATATATATATATATATATATATATATATATATATATATATATATATATATATATATATATATATAGTGTGTGTGTTTCTTTAGCAAACCAAAATAGTTTCTAAGAGGTTCATATTTTCCCATGTCTTTGTTAGTTTTTAGTGTGTAGTAATATTAAATATATGTATGTGTATAGCAAAAACTGATGTTATTGATGCTTAAAATAATTACATGCGCTGCAAATTTTTAAAATTATAATTAGTGTTTTAATTATTATTATTATTATTATTATTATTATTATTATTATTATTATTAATAGTAATACATTTTAATTGATTAAATTTAATGAATAGAATAAGACAAATTAATATAAGATTAATATTAGTTAAAATTTGAAACCTTAAATATTTCATTTCCCAAGCAATGTTGAATATTTAAAATTCTTATCCACATAATATCTCACCATTATTATTATTATTGTTATTATTATTGTTGTATTATTATTATTATTATTATTATTATTTATACATTTTAATTGATTAAAATTAATGAATAAAAAATCACAAATTAATGTCAGAATTTGAAACCTTTAAAAAAAAATTTTTCTAAAGAAGCAATGTTGAATACTTATATTATCCACATAATATCTCTTATGAAAAAAATGTAATTTTTAAATATTACATATGGAACTAAACTATGGGAAAAAATATATTTTTCCTGAGAAAATTAGCATGAATTATGCTATTAGCATGAATAGTAACACAAAAAGATTTTTAATTTAAGTAAACGTAGGAAATGAATGCGCATCCCCTTCAGCATGTTTCATACAATGTGACTAATGTTTACATTGCATGATTCAAGGACAAATGGCTCTCATGAAAATCAGCCATTTTAATTAGACACAAAGCTCTGAGACTAACTGAACCTGTCAGAGCTGATTTAACGTCTTGGTGGATGTTTAAAAGACAAACACAGATATATGTACATGTATACGACCCCTTTTATATCATACTGCATGTAAGCTGCTAAATCTTAATCAGATAGATGAAAAAAAACTGCCACAACCAGTGAAAGATTGATATTCAGACAGGGGAAAACTGAGCTGTAGAAATGACCATCTCCCATGATCTCATTATGTCTGTTTAAAGGGTGTCCGTGGAGTCTTAAAGTCTTTAATTTCAAAAACAAGATTTGAGACCTTAAAGTTTTAAATTCGCTGAAATTTTGTGTTGTAGGTCTTAAATCATTTTAAATTGGTCTCGTTCATATAAAGCTGGTTAATCTGTACAAACAGAAAGTCGCATTTAATAACTCCATTTAGCAATATGGTTTAATTGTATTGCTTACAAAACATTTAAAAGTTCTATGAATTTATAGATCATATATGTTGAGGACACTGACCTGGACAGATTATTGTAGTTTTTTTAAGCATATACTTTGGATGTTTATTAAAGGTCTTTTTAAAAACTATCTATTAACTTTTGACACAATATTTGAAATATATAGCGAAATATGAATTTTAATCGAGCAAGTCTGAAATGTATAATGGTAAATTCATAATGGTCTTAATAATGTCTTAAATTTGACTTGATGAAACCTCCAGAAACCTTGTTTTACTTCTTCCTCCCTAAAGCATTTCAACCCAGTTAGCTTACCTCTAGGAAAAAAATCCTGTGTTTTATTTGTCTTCATATCCATGCTTTCATTCATTCTCTTCTTTTTTCTCTATAATTTTTCTGTCATTTTGGCTCTTAAATAGCTTTTCGTTGAAAGGCCCTGTGAAGTCTATACTGACTTTAATGGGGTGTTTTCACCCAAAAAGGTTGGTGGTGTAGTTAAAGCTTACTAGTAGCTTCTAGTCATTTAGCTCCTAGAGGCTCATTTGTTGCTTTATCAAGCTTTGAAAAGGCTACATTTGAAGACTTGCTGTCATTGTAAATCTGAAGACTTTTTTATTTCTTTAAATGGTGTGCATAAGAAACTTTGCTGTTTTATTCAAGATGCTATTAAAGAGTTAACACGTATAACTGTTATCAATGCCAGTCACATATCTCTCTCAATTTTTCTTCTCACTATTTTATTTGGCTAGTACATAGAATTAATGGCAGTAATACAAAGAACCGGTTAGCTTAAACGTCCATAGATATCAGTGTCAGTTGATACGGCTGTTGAATCTTGTCTGAGTTGTGTGACATTCACACTGACCCTGCTTCTCTACAGACGCCTCACCTGGTGAACCTGAACGAGGATCCTTTGATGTCAGAATGTCTGCTCTATTATATCAAAGATGGAATAACAAGGTATGAAATCACTTCAGGATCTGTCAGAAGCTCCCAGAACTGTAGTCTGCACACATGGTGGCTACACATCCAACCAATCAATGTTCCCTCAAAGTGTATGCTTTGAAGTTAGAATTTTCTGTGCTGCACTTGTCTACTTTTTCTTGTTGTATACACTCATATACCAGGGCTCCAGACTGTGAATAAATAGTTTCATTTTGCTACCATTTTTTTCTGAAAGTTCGACAGTTTCTTTTTGTGATGTTGCACTGGTGCCTTTTACCACTTTGCAACTAGTAAGTGGTCATATTCCATTTTGTATGAAATAGGGCTACTCATTTGAAACTTGTGAGATCCAGTAAACTCTCACTATTGAGTATTGTTATAATAATAATAATACATTAAATATATGGAATGGGTAATGGAATATAATTACAGTATTTTCGTAAATTTTGTCAAATTATTTGTTGTGCAGTTTGATTTGTACTAAATATCTTTATGGTTTCTGTGGTATGTGCTATGAAAAACATTTGAGTTCGATTATAATAGCTGTTTCCATCCAAACGTGTGAATTAGACTTATGCACAAATATGCAATATCACGTAAAACATTTGCGAGTAAAGCACAGTTTCCGTCCTAAGAGTCAAAGAGAACTAAATATTTAATTTACTAAATAATACACTTTAAAATTGGAAAAATACAAATACTTGCTCTCTTTACTTGCATTTATAATAGTTAAATTTCAATAGATCATTGCCCTGTATACCCACAAATAGCATTCTGTTATATATTTACTATTTTAAATTATGTGTGTAAGAATTTGATTGGAAAGTAAAAATTAGGTACTTTAATACTCCTTTTGTAATTTCTACATACGTAAAAGGACCATCGGTAGCTTTGTGTTGGAGAAAATGTGGTAAAATTGGAGACCATACCCACATTTTTTGGGACTGTCCTACGATTCAAGAGTTTTGGAAAAATGTTAAAAAAGAAATAGATAATATATTAGATAGGGAGATACCCCTCGATCCAGTTGTGTGTTTACTGGGAGCACTGCCCAAAGAGATGTTTGATAAGGAAGCAAGATTTGTCCTAAGGATATTATTACTGGTTGCAAAAAAAATGATAACAGTACATTGGATGGAAGAAAGTTCTCCAAAAGTGTCTCAGTGGATTCAGAGACTTAAACAGGTCTATATAATGGAAAAAATGACTGCATGTCTACAGATGAAAACTGATATTTTTCTAAGGAGGTGGAAAAGTATTACGACATATTTGGATATGTATATTTAGAGATTGCTTAACCTCACCTTAACATGACTGTTATTTGATGTAACTATGCAATACAATGTAACTTGATGTACAGATGTATCCCCTGGAAAGTAATTATGATGGCAACACCTTTTATTTTAATTTTTTTTATTTTCTTCTTTATTTTTTATTATTATTATAATTTCATTATTTATTTTTATTTTTTTATTTTTTTAGGTACCCCCTCGTGTGTAAGGGGTAAACATTTTTTGGAAAGGGGTTGTTCTGTAAAATAAATATATAGAAAAATCTTAAATAAAAAGTTTCAAAAAAAAAAATTATGTGTGTAAACAACTGTCAAACTGTATGCTTTCTTCTGAAAATGTGTTGCGCCACCTTGTAACGGCATTGTAATGTGTCTATTGGAGTATCCCTGTGAATAAAATAAGTGTCTTTGTTTTGACAGGGTGGGCCAGGCAGATGCTGAAAGAAGACAGGATATCGTTCTAAGTGGAGCTCACATTAAAGAGGAGCACTGTATTTTCCGCAGTGAGAGGAATGCCAATGGACATGGTTAGAGCTTTTCCCTTGCATCTTTAGATCTGAAATGCTCTCTGAAATTCAGATGAAGAATGCCTTTATGCTTTCAGATCAGACATGATTAGTGCATATGAATTAACTTCTTTGTCAAAGATCATCTCCTCTGTTTTACAGTTGTTGTTTTTACACTTTTACTGAGTGGAAAGTATATATTAGGCATCGCTAATAAAGGTAGTGAATTTTTTTCCATCTCTACAGTGATTGTCACGTTGGAGCCATGTGAGGGATCAGAAACATATGTAAATGGTAAACGTGTGAATTCTGCGGTCCAGCTGCGCTCAGGTGAGTCACTGACAGCTTGCCTGCTTTGCAAGTTTTAAGATCTGCTTTATCATATATAAACAAATATGATATTATTATTTATGAATTATCTGCTGTTTTTCCACTGTAAACGTTAATTATTTTCTGTTAATGTGACATAGCCACAGTTATGCTTATGTGTGGATGCAGTTAAATGCAAATTTTTGAAGCACATGCATAAGCCTGTACACGTGGTTAGAAAAATCCAGCTAAGACTACTGTGCTGCTGTTGTAATTCCTAGCACATGCACTATATTTTGAGGTTGAGTTTGTGATTTCGTTAAGTTGTTCCAATGTATGTTCCTCCTGATTTTTCAGGTAACCGCATTATCATGGGAAAGAACCACGTGTTCCGGTTTAACCACCCTGAGCAGGCTCGCGCTGAGCGTGAGAAGACCCCGTCAGCAGAGACACCTGTAGAACCTGTTGACTGGACTTTTGCCCAAAGAGAACTGCTGGAGAAACAGGGTATCGACATGAAGCAAGAGATGGAGAAGAGGTATGAAGTCCTATGAATTATTTCATGTTATTTAGGGATGCACTATTTAATGACAGCCATAATCATATTGGCTGATAAGTGCTATTTTTAATATTATTATATTATTAAAGTAAGGTCAATGTCTTTAAGCTTATCAATGATGTATTATTTCCACTGGTTAAAGCACCCACCATAAGTGGTTTTATTTGTCACTTGTGTAAAGTTGCGAAAGCAGATATGTGTGTTAAAAGTGCTAATGCTGCTGGAGATTGTTTATATAACATACATTTGGCCACAGAAATGAATAGGTAATTACTAAAGAGATCAGTTCAAACTTTTCTGAAGTTAAGGTTTTGAAATAAAACCATTTATACACTATTAATTTTTGTTTTGCTTTTTGTGTGTCTGCAATTTTAAATAGCCATCAGTTACTGATAACGGCCAAAATTTCCATGTGGTGCATCCCTTTTTTTGTTAAATAAGATCTCTAGGATCAGTACAAGATTTATAATAATCGTTTGAAAACATTTTGGCTCTTAGCTCAGCCACCTGTGATGAAAATACAAAAAGATTGTAAATAATGTTAAACAGTAAACAGTCACATTAGATTTTCTTTTATCAGTAAAAAAAATAAAGAGAGCTTTGGTTCTAGCTTAAATTAGTTTGGGGTTTGAATGCCAACCAAAGCCACCCAGCAGCTACAGAAGATAAAATCAACCTTTTGTGAAGTTTAATCTCTTGGTATAGAGTGTGAGCACATATGAATTGGATTTTTGTAAGAAGGATTTTTAGGATTATACTTTGCCAAAAGAAAATGCATTGAGCGTAAGAAAGAGCAGCTTTTTGATTCAGTGGTCTTGCACTGTATTATATCAGGCTTACAGAAATGGAGATCCTGTACAAAAAAGAGAAGGAGGAAGCGGACCAGCTACTGGAGCAACAGAGACTGGTAAGGCTAAATCTTTACGATAATTCTTGTTTCTTCTGTTGTTTATCAGAGGACCTGTTCTTCCTTTTCAATCTGGCCTTTGTTGACCATCCAAATTTGTGTTAGCAACTATCTCTAGACTGAGGGGAGAGATACCGAGTAAAACAGCCTTTAGTTTTCTACTTGCTCTGCTGAAGTCCAACCAGCACTAATTCTGCACTCTTAGCTCTGACAACTTGAGACTTTTGTGTGTCTGTTTGTGTGTGTGAGAAAGAGAAACACTTCTCCCAATGCATGGCTGAACCTCTTTGCATGGTAACTGAATCCACTCTGTCTGGATTGAGATAGCAGATGGCCCATTGCTGACATGGACCTATTTACATATTCACATTGATACAGCAAGAATTTCCCATTCAAATTTCCACTTCGCTCTCATAGATTTGAGATAACTGTAACGTTGCAAAACAGCATTAGTAGAAGAATACCAATTGGACTTGTATATAATTGGTCATTTCTGTCTTATGAAATGCATTGTTGTGTAAGGCATTGATTTGCCTTGTACCAGTTATAGACCCCATGAAATCCAAATAAAAGTTGTATGGCTTTATTGAAGAAACGGAACGATCTGATAAATGTGTATTTTAGACCAGTCATTTTGAAATCATTTAATAATAATAGTTAAATAAAACTTTAAATTTATTCTAATACCTCCTATGTTCAGTGAACTTAATGTAATGCTATATAACAGATGTTCATACTCCTGCATATAGTATAACAAGCTGTTTTCATATATGATATTTTTCAGATAATTTAATTATTTACATTTGTTTACTCACAAAGAAACCATCATATTTGGTGGTCCCTGATATCATACTACACTTATAAAGCCATTTCATGGGGTCTTTATGATCATTTCTAAAGTAAAAATGCTCCTTTCCTTTGGTTTATTCTGTATGCTGCTTTTGCATGGATTATTTTCGTAGCATGTTTAACTGATTAATTTACACGGTACTTAGTACCCCATTTAGTATTTGCTGCTGAGCACTGAACAGTGTTGTTAAAGGTGTTTTATTTACCCAAATAGATTTGATTTAATCTGAGTTTGTTGGTTTTCTCAATGCAATTGCTGATATTTCCAATGCATTGTTGCCATAACCCAAGATTTCTGCTGTAGTTGATGAAGGCTAGTGACAATGTGGTTTCTCATTGACGTCTGTAGCCTTGAGTCATGTGTCTGGCCAGGCACAG
Source organism: Danio rerio (assembly GCF_052040795.2). Lineage (NCBI taxonomy): Eukaryota > Metazoa > Chordata > Actinopteri > Cypriniformes > Danionidae > Danio > Danio rerio. The sequence continues at coordinate 32,447,165 of NC_141043.1, read as the reverse complement.
GGCATGCTATATAACACAGCTATTCATGTTGGGGGTCTTAATCAATGATGACAAGCTCTCCAATGCTCCGATGGTCTCATCCATATAATTTCATATACAGAACCACACAGTTATCACGCACTGCACTGATTACACAATCATGATTACATGGTCGCCAGCTGTCTCCTCTGTTATTTGACTTTGTGTTTTTTGCTTTTTTTTTGAATTGTCCTTATTTTACTTGACCTGGAAAATGAGAAACTGCATTTTCTCTCAACTAACCTCTTAACTGTAGTGGATGAAATCAATGCTTTTAACCTCCTCCGAGCCTGTCCTTTCTCTGTTTTCTTCTCTGTACTGACCTTTTAATAAACACGCAAGAGTCTAACCCACTGCTAGAGCTAGAAACACTCTAAAACCATATCTTCTCTATCAAGGACTTCATATGAGGGAATGAAGCCAAACTCTTCAGGCTTTGCTGCATGCCACTGAAGCATGTTTGGGGTGCAACTTTCAAGAGCTCTAATTGAAGAGGATGTCAGAATTAAAGCTTGACAAAAACAAAGAAACCAGCACAACAACCAAATCAGCAGATCAAGCGACATCTATCCCATTTTTTTGTTGCCAATTTTCTCATAATCATGACAGTCATGCCTTGCATTTACTTTATATGTAGTGACATGCAAATTGGGAATTTTGGTACTGTATCTACATCTGAACGGTAACAATGACGCACCATGTTTAAAACTTGAATATTGTAGTAAAAATTATACCAAATACTTTCTAAAATATTCATATCTGTTGTTGTCTTTCAGTCAATGCCAAATGACCTTTTTATGGCATTTAACAATGTAGAATTATTTAATAGGCTTTAACTTTTTCTCAGCTTAGTGGCTTATTTGTACATTTTGCTGCATTTGTATTCATAATGCGGTTATTTCAGAAGTGTACGTGTACAAACTGAACATTAACTTTCCTTATAAACACACCAGCGATAGTGCTTCTGCTTTTATTAAAAACTCAATGCAAAGCATCATTTCATTTAGCTGTTCCCATTTTGCATATCACAACACTGTCCATTCTTTACAGAAAACATTCCTTTTGATTTCGAAATCCCATTTTAATTTTTCCCATTTTGTTTTTTCGCACTCTTTGGTTTGTTTCCTGTTTTGTTCTCTCAAGGATGGGGACTCTGATAGTGGTGATGACTCTGATAAGCGGTCATGTGAGGAGAGCTGGAGACTCATCACTTCTCTACGGGAGAAGCTTCCTCCCAGCAAGCTCCAAACCATTGTCAAAAAGTGCGGTTTACCCAGCAGCGGTAAAAGACGAGAGCCTGTCAAAATGTACCAGATCCCTCAGCGTCGTCGCCTTACAAAAGACTCCAAATGGGTGACCATCTCAGATCTGAAGATCCAGGCAGTCAAAGAAATTTGCTATGAAGTGGCACTGAATGATTTCCGTCATAGCCGCCAAGAGATAGAGGCTCTAGCCATAGTAAAATTGAAGGAGCTTTGTGCCACCTACAACAAGAAAGACCCTAACGAACGAGATTCTTGGAGAGCAGTAGCTCGAGACGTCTGGGACACTGTAGGAGTCGGGGACGAACGAATCGAAGATGTCATAACCAACGGTAGAGGTGTGGCTGATATGGATGACCTGAAGGTGCACATTGACAAACTAGAGGACATCCTGCATGAGGTAAAAAAGCAAAACAACACGAAAGATGAAGAGATCCGAGCTCTCCGCACTAAGATGTTGAAGATGGAGCAAGTGATCCCACTGATTTCCAACGAAAATCTGTCCCAGGAGAAGACCTCTCGTGGCGGACCCATGAGGGCCCGCAGTTCCAGCGAGGGTAAAGCTCTTGAGGAGAAGCCCAGTGACGAACAGTCAGATGATCAGATGTGCAAGATGGTAGACGACGATTCTTCGTTTCGACGTGGGCGCATGAGGTGGATGCGACAAGAACAAGTGCGCCTCAAGAACCTCCAGCAACAGGAAATTTCCAAGCAACTCAGAAGGCAAACTGGACCTCACAGATTCATCCCACCTGAAGACCGTAAGCTGCGCTTCCCCTTTAAGAGTAACCCTAAACATCGCAACTCCTGGACTCCTGGCACCCATATTATTATCACCGATGAACAGGTGATTGAATTAAAAGTTCCCAAAGAAGCAGTCCAAGAAGAGAACGATGACACCGAAGAGTCTGTAGAGCCCAGACCACAAGTGGTCCCCACTATCCAGACATATCCCCCTCTTCCTAGTCCCATGGGTCAACGTAAAAGCAAAGATCTAGAGCAAGGCGTGAGTCATAGACCTAATCAAAGCCAGAAACTCCACGAACGAGGTCGTAGTAACTCCTTTAACAGCAGCCAGCGAGCCTCGGACTCTACAGAGACCTTCAATTCTGGAAACCGGAAGGCCCCTCACCCCCAACAGGCCTTTTACCAGCCACGCTACAACCAAAACCAGCATTATTATCCACCACAACCGCATCCACAGTTCTTTCATTACAATACTGATGCCGGCTACCAGCAATACCCACCCAATCAGCAGCACAGTCACCACAACAATTTTAACACGCCACCCCGTATGCGTAGGCAATTGTCTGCCCCCAATTTGAAGGGCAGTCGAGAAACCGCAGTGTGACAATGAAAGCAGGGCTATAGGTTCATGTACAAAACTAGCTGACGCTACAAATCACACATTACAGACTCATCACAGCATTGGACAGCTTGTTCCCATCAAGTCAAACTGTTATGTGGCACTTGTTAAAAATGATTGAATGTTCTTGTTGTCATTAATCCAAATTGTAATGGTCTACCTGAGAAATAGCTACGTGAGCACCTTGCAACATTTTTATCCCCAATTTATGTTAACTATGCATATGGGTGTTACAGTTTAGCAATAAGGTAGCTGGTTAAAGGTGTCCAAGCCACAACAAGAACAATGTTCTTGGGCCTATATTGATAAAACAATCTTTGCAATAAAGCATTTAAAGGAGACGCACCCTTTAGATTTTGGTGGTAGCATTAGCTATTTTTTTTATCTTAGTATTTTTTGGAGATGCCATCATGGAGTTGAAAACATCATTGATTTGCCTGATCTTGCTGCTGGTCTGAGTAGGTCAGAGCGTTGAACACATAACCACTACACTGCAACATTTCATACTGCCTAGTTAGAGCCTTAAGCCGTTACTTGAATTTTGAGTTTTTGAATTTACAATTCTGATATTTATGCATCGAAAGTGCATAAGGTAACATACTCAATAAATGCTGGAAGGTTAATAGCCAACCTTTTATCCTCTTGAATGTTTCTAAATGCATGTCAGAGATGCAAATGACATTTTTACTGTTGCATTTTATGCAGATTGTTGTATTTCTTGAAGTCTCGGGTCTTTGAGTTGGTTCTCCCATTAAATACTTTGAATATGAAAGCTCACAGCAAGCCTTTTTCTAGCTGCAGACAAGTAAACGATTATGAAGGAGTGCTTTTAAAGTGCCTTATTGACTCACTAATGGGTAATTAACATATTGCATTTATCTCATTGTACTTGGCATCTATAAAATTATAGCAATATATGAAGAAAACCCAATGATTTATACTGAATTTGCATTGCTCCTTCAATGTGAATGATCTAGATGCCACCCTCTGTGTTTGATAAGAAAACTTTTTTTTTTTTTTTTTGTCAAAAATTACTGCCACTTTGTTTTTTATAGTTTGGTTTTGCCTTATTTTGAATACAAACAACTCTGCACTAAACGACCGTATCCAAAGAGGCGATGTTTCTGTGAAGCGCAGTAAAAGAAGAGCTTCAGAGCATGCTTTGCATCTATTGTTCCTGCTGCACTCTGATCCTCAATAGGGGGCACAGTCTGTTCCCACGGGATGGAGTCAGTGTTCTAGAACACTCGGCTGTTCTCCTCAATCTTAACATGATTAGAATCGCATTTATTTTCGAGTGACCACTGTGTGGTAAGCAAGCCCACAGAGAGCACTAGAGACGTCCCTTGGAAAGGACTTCGAACAGGGCTGTTACCATGGTTTCTGAGGTTCATTTTGAAACTCAAAGCATGTATTCAGAGGAAGGAAAACCCTTAAAGCCAAATCAAGTTTGCTGGACAGGTGTATGTTTTCTTATTTAGTCTCACTTGAATTCACAACTGATATGTATAATGCCACTAAGCACTTCTCATTTTGATTAAATTTACCTTTTTTTTCTTGCAAACTACTAGCAATTACAATCATGTAGGGTAATGTAGTTGTGCATCCTTTCACTTAAGCCACTGTGATTTCCCTGCTTAAGCCTTGATATAATTATGCACTGTGTGCCTCGGCGCCCAAGTGTGACCCATTACCAGCTGCATATTACCAAAGCACATGTTCTGAAATCCTCTTCATGTCATCTCCTTTGGCCAGAGCCAAGTGTTGGCCAACCAGGTCAAAAACCATGCTTTAGCATTGCTTCATAGGGGAAAAAAAACTTGAATGTTTTGTTGACAGAAATACTGCCTTATTTTTATCGAAACCCCAGCGTTTTATTATAGTAATGCATATTTGTATAAAACACAACTGTGTACCTATCAGAAGGATTTCTTTTTTTAAACTATAATGATTCTTAAAACTGGATTTTACTTAGGATGGAGGACCCTGAATTGAAGGTGAAATGTGTAATTTTTATTCTGAAAAGTTAAAACTTTGAGGTGATCTCTGTGCAACAGTAGTTGGAAACAGTATTTTCATCATTTTGATGCCTCATATGAGAAACGAGTCATGCAAATGACAAATTATGAGTAAAAATCCATCAATTCTCTAAGTTTTTAATGCTTGCTTGAGGTGGTTTTGGACATCTTTTTTTTTTTTTTTTCAAAAAAAGGGTTAAGGCTAATAATTGGTGATGGAAATGCCAATAAACTGAAGTAGCAAATTTTAAGCTCACAACTCTTATCCGCTGCCTCCATAATGCTTGCCTTATTTACTATTGGTTGCTAGGTTACCAATACTACAGTCAGCTACTCTAACAACTTAATCTGAAAGCATCTAATTTGTATTTGGGATTTTTTTTTCTTCTGCAAACTTTGAAAAGATTCCCTTTATGTTAGGATGGAAGCCTGCCTTTGGGTTGTCCTGCTGCCCAATGGAGGGGGCCTAATTGAAAGCTCCATTATTTTGGAAGCTCGCTTGCAGAAATAACACATTTCACCTTTGAGCATAGCACACAAATGAAAGTGTAAGTTGATGATCTGTATTTTGACCCACTGCCTAGACATGCCATTTCCCCAATTCAGTAAGAAATTATACTAACAAAACTATATGGTGCTGCCAGCTACTCTTAACTACCACAAGAGGAGTTAAGGAAATGTACAATGTCAAATGGACAATGTGTTCTATCGTTTTTAAAGGTTTGTCCCTTGTTAGTTCAGTGTTTATCTATATGCAATGGTAATATCAAGTGCCTCCATGCGGCCCTGTATAGTAATATGTTGTTCATGGGCGTTTTTTTTTTTTTTTGCAACAATCTTGCAATGCTCAAAAATGTGTTGATGGTTTACTAATATTGCTGTTACCTTGAACTGTGTTGAATATCATGATTTCAAACAGTGACTGAAATAAAGGAAAAAAGTTTAAAATGCAGTGACGCTCCACATGACTTCTATTCCAACACATGCATTATAGCAATCATATGTCTTAGATGTTTATTAGTAGATTTTTTTTCTCATGATTTCATTTTATTGCAACTTTAGAAACACACAGGCAGTCAGCCTTGTAACTTAAGTAAAATAGGAGTTTGACTTAAAATCTAGAGCAATAATATTATTTTTCTGCAATAATTAGATTTTCAGCTGTTCAATATGTGTGACAGATAAATCCTGTTTAAATGTGAGGAAAATGTTACATATTACCTCATTTTAGTCAAACCTCATACTAAATGGCACTTTTATAGTGCAACGTGTGTTCTACCTGCAGCCTTATTTTTTACTGTTTGAGTTTATTATAAATGTCAGTTATAATTCAGTAGTAAAATGTCTAGACTGTTTTGGCACCAGATCTACGTCTTCTGTATGAGGCAACTGGGAACAGACCTTTTTTTAAATGATCTAAATCGCTGGAAAAGTGCAGGGTTTCATGTCTGTAAATGTTATCAAAAATATATTCTCCCCATGGCAGAACATCAACATTTAAATTTGCTTTTCAAGTTTTCTGTTCATATTGCATATAATTAGGTTATGGAAATGATCAAATCTTCAATACACTGTTTTAATAAACTTCACCATGTATCTGCAGCTTTTGAACCAAGGAATCAATTATGTAAGGATGTACTAGGCACATAAATCCCACTCGGAATACCTCGCATTTTCAGAAAAAGCTAAATCCTGTTGAAATTGTTTTGCAAAATTATTGCTGCAAACTTTAGCTTTAGCCTAATTTAATTGAAATTAAAAACTTTTTTCCATTTGTCATGTTCTAGTTAAATTGCCCACAGTTGCTAAATCCACAGTTAAACCACCCTCTTAAAGCTTTATCTCTCTAATGCTTGGTTCACATCAAAGGTTAAATGAAATATTCACGCAGATAGATACAAAATCAATGCAAATGCATGTACAGGCAAATTTTCACCAAACAGCGCAAATGACATAGAATGCACTGCATGTTTACTGTGATCATTCAAAATTCACCTCAATTGCCTCTACTGCACAAATTCAAATACTTAAACGAATTAAAATAATTATTAAATAATAAATAATAACAAGAAATTAGTGGAAACATCCTGTGAGTAAACTAGAGCTAGTAACGCAGTGCCCCACATGTGGTGTAAACCCAGCATTACAAACTGTTTAGACTTCATATTTGCTGATCAATTAAATGAGAAACACACATTGTTCTTTACATCTGGTATTTTTTATCTGTGGTAATATTGTAAAGATATTAATAAATAACGATATTTGTTATAGCAATATTTGTTATATATATATATAATATTGCGAAGTACGCACAAAGTAAGCTTTAAATGTGAATGTGCAAGGATATGTTGAAAATTGATACGCAGAGCAAAAGCTTTCATTTATTCTCAAATTACACTGAACCCTGTAGGTTTGTAAGAGAAACAGTCTGGGAATAAAAGATCAAACTTTTTACATTTTTTTGCTATCAAACCAAATATACAATTTCAAATGGCAATGCCCAAAAGCAAATCATAATAACGATGTAAAGGGCAAGGTTTGGTAAGTGTCTGTAGTGCTGATAAGATTGTGTCTGCTGTCTTCTGTCTTCATCAAACCTTCTGAAAGGTGTATGAGAGCAAACTGCAAGAGCTGCAGAAACAAGTGGAGACTCGTTCTTTGGCTGCAGAGACTCCAGATGAGGAGGAAGAAGAAGAGGAGGAGGATGAAGGTAGTGCAATTTATGCCAAAACAAAAATCGTTTGAATCTGAATTCAACTGTTTGTGTTATTAGAATCAACATTACTCACCCTAAAACTCCCCCCACAATTCAGGAAAAATGAGCCTCTACACCCCTACCTATCCATGGTGTTTAATTGTTTTTACCTGGTTTTAATCCTCAAAATCACTGTGTATCATTGCCTTGTCATGTTTGACGGTCGTTTATGTATTGTTGTAGTGCCCTGGACCCAGCATGAATATGAGCTGGCTCAGTGGGCTTTCAGGAAGTGGAGATACCACCAGTTCACCTCCCTCAGAGACCAATTATGGGGCAATGCTGTGTACCTCAAAGAAGCCAATGCCATCAGTGTGGAGCTCAAGAAAAAGGTATAGCTCTGGAGTCTATATGAACATTGTCATTGTCAATATTCAAGTACGTAGCTTTATATAACATAATATGACGTTAAACTCTGCAAAAAAAAAAAAAAAAAAAAACCTACAAGTTGCTGCCAAAATCTTTAGTGCAATAGATCTAATTTCATGCATGATGTCATATTGTCATATTGATGATGTGTGAACTGGTTACTGGAAGTATAGAATTATTCAATTGCTTCAAGATATCACCAGCTGTAATTACTGTAGATATTTGACATTTTATAGCAGAGGTCATTTTAATATTGTACTTAACAATGGCAAGCCATATACAAGTAATACTCCTGTTACCAAATCTGTGGTGCTTTGCTTTTAACAAGTGACTCATTACTGTTAAGAAGACATACCATACCATGCTGTACCATTACCAAATATGACTTGAACACACTGCTGATCAAACAACATTTCTATCAGCATCATATGATTTGCAGCACAAGATTTTGTATAAATAGTCAGCATCCCCCACTGGTGTATTGTTGGTTCAAATGACTAAACCGTTTTTACACCAACGCAAGAAAAAGACTGAATGACAGATTGTCAGTTGAAGAGGTCCTCCAGACGTTCCTCTTGCTGATGGATGGTATCACCTGAATGGGATGATCCGTAATTAAATATTTTTTTAGGAAGTCACTACAATAGTAACTTTACAGCTGAGGCGATAATTCCATTTTAAGCAGCACTGAACTACAGTGAAAATGCAAACCAAGCTGAATCTGTCCCGAACCCTACCTTCCAAAAGTTGCTTTACAATTTCATCAGTTCCTTTGAATGCGCTACATTTGTTTGTTTGTCTTTTTTCAGTTCCTATGTGAAAAACTTCATGAAGACTCTTGCTTTAGAGTCTTACTATAGAAACTCTTTTGACTTTCATCCCCTCTTTATAGCTTCAGCAGGGGCAATTTTCATGATTACATTTCCAGTAGCGAGTGGAAGTATTTTCCTGTGATGAGCTACATTAGATTATTTCAGTGTCCAGAAACAGCAGCAGATGTCATCAGTGAGGGCTGAAACCTACATTATTAGTCATCAGCTCACATCTTTTATTCTTGTCCATGCCCTTATGTGTAGTTTTCATGATTTGTTTGTAGGTCCAGTTCCAGTTCGTCTTGCTCACAGACACCCTCTATTCTCCACTGCCCCCGGAGCTGCTGCCTCCAGAGCCGGAGAAAGAGCGAGACGCCAGGCCTTTTCCGAGAACAGTGGTGGCTGTGGAGGTTCAGGACCTGAAGAATGGAGCCACTCACTACTGGTCCCTGGAGAAGCTGAAGTAAGCCTCAGGCTGGTTAAATACTGAAGTCTTTTCTTTCATTTGCAATTATTACTTGGAAACAATCCACTTGGAAATCCCAAAGTATAGTTTTTTTTATGTTTAAATGGTTTTTAAAGTGCAGTTTAGACTGTAATGGTTTCTCACTGTGGCATTTGAAACTGACTTGCATGGCTTCCCACAAAACACTGTGTTCAATTGGAAATGAAAGGTTCTGTTAGTAAAGGAACTGTTATGTAAAATGGCCTACATCTTTAGTTTTAGATCTCTATTCTGCCCAATACCCCATCATTTTTATTCCAGTTCCTCCTCGATAGTTACATTAAAAATTGAAGAAGATAGACTTCTTCGATGAAAAATAGCACCTAATGGCCCCTAATTTTCTAGAGAAAATACACATTTCCCAAATAGATGATAATAAAATTGTAGACTAGCACCACAGAATGCTCCAATTACATCATGTTCCCATGTAATCTGAAAGAATATTACATTTAGAAACTATAACACACAACTGATTTGAGTTTAGAAAATAAATGATACAGACTTTCCTTAACGCAAGATGTTGATTTGTTCTGTTCTTCAGGCAGAGGCTGGACCAGATGCGAGAGATGTACGACCGTGCTGGCGAAATGGCCTCGTCCAATCAGGGAGATGATGGGGAGGGTGCGTTGACCGGCAGTGACCCGTTCTATGACCGCTTTCATTGGTTTAAGCTGGTTGGGAGGTACGCTAGTCATTTATTGCTTTAGATTTGATCGAGCAGGTTTTCAATCATCTGTCTAACATTATGCATGGAAGTTTAGCTTGATTTGAACTTAAAAGTTGTCTTGGTTAGTAAAGAATCCTTGTTGGTGGTTTTTAAACACTTGTACTTTTTTGAAAGAGGGAGTCCTTAAGTCATTCATGACATTTTTATTCAGTCATGACTGCTTTTATTTTATTTTCATCATCCTTTTCTTATTTAAACATTTGTTTGTGCCTTTGATTTGCATTGTTATTCCAGACATTGTGTGCTTAGGTTTTGCTGTTTACTGGTGGAGTGTTTATTTATTTGTTTGTTGAATGCAGTGTTTTGTTATTAATTTATCATTATTGAAGCCATTAATCGCATTCATTTGATTTGTAGTTTACTTTCTATCTTTATTCCTTTGTGCACATTGTAAACATTTTCCAATTCACTTTGTGATTTTTGTTTTTCCTCCATGTTTTTTTTTTCATATATTTTTCATGTTCTAATATTTAGAAACCTTGAATGTGTATTGCAGTAAAAATGTGCAATTATTCACGTACATGCAATGTGTATTGTCTGTTATATGTATAAAGTCACAAGCCTTGAATGTGGGTTATATAAATAATCCAGTACTCTTACTTGTGCCTGCATCATACCCACACACCTTTTTTTAGCTCACCTATTTTTCATGGCTGTGTGAACGAGCGTCTGGCCGACCGCACACCATCGCCCACCTTCTCCACCACCGATTCGGAGATCACTGAGCTGGCCGACGAGCGACAGAGCGAGATGGAGGACTTCATGGATGACGAGGCTTTCGTGGATGACACCAGCTCAGATGCTGGGACCGAGGAGGGCTCGGACATCTTCAGTGATGGCCAGGACCCCTTCTATGATCGTTCTCCATGGTTCATCCTGGTGGGCAGGTTGGTGGTGACCACTGCTCAGGAGAAACCTAATAGATGAGGGCAGGAGAGAGAGAGAATGAGTAATAGAGTTGTGTGGCTGTTCATCTAGCTTCATGTCCCAAAGATTATTTAGGTATAATATTAAAGGGGTCCTTTTATGTTATTGTATCCTATTTCACATACATTTATAGCATAATGTTGCTGTTTGAGCCTCAAAGAGTTACAAAGTCCATTTAGAAAGGCGCAGTAAACACTGTTTCTGGACTCACTCAAAAATCTCAACTGTAATCCTGAGTTTCCTTCCATCACAAATTTGAAAAATAAAGCAATACAAGTGTGGTTTTGACATAATCTTTGTCAAATATGTGTATTAAACAGCTGATGCTAAATAAATTTGTAAAAATTGCATGATGTTTTAAAATGCAAAGCTTTAAAAAGCATTCAGATGTTGTTTGTTGTTGTCGGAGTATCGAAAGCACACTGGCCGCTTTTACAAAAGGGCTGGGGAAGCAGCTCATTTGCATTTGAAGAGACGCATACAAAACAGTGCTTTTGCTTAACATTAGGTAAAAAGGTACATAACTGGACCCCTTTAAATGTAATGAAATGAAGCCCACACTACTACACCAGACACTTGCTCCAGTTCTCCAAAATTTCCGTTTAACCTCCATCTGTCTGGTTTGGTTTAACATCAGTTGTCTAAACATTAGCAGATTTGTGTTTGTTTTCATCCATTGTATTTACTTTCATCGGGCTGTCAATCCATTAAAATGTTACACTATACAGTCCCATGTAGGGCCAAAGCTGGTCAAAATGCACTGCTGAAACTCAAAAACTTCAGAGCTTTCTAAATTCGCAGTTTAGCGGTACATGTTTGAAAGAAAATAATTACTACTACTACTACTACTACTACTACTACTACTACTAATAATAATAATAATAATAACTTCTTACATTTATATAGCACTTTTCTGGACACTCAAAGTCCTTTACACATTGGAGGGATTTTTCTCATCCACCACCAGTGTGCAGCATCCACCTGGATGACGCGACGGCAGCCTTTTTGCGCCAAACCGCACACCACACACCAGCTGATTGGAGGGGAGGAGACAGAGTGATGAAGCCAATTATGATATGGGGATGGTTGGGAGGCCATGATGGACAGGGGCTAGTGGGCAAATTTGGCCAGGATGCCGAGATTAAACCCCTACTCTTTTTCAAAGGACATCCTGAGATTTTTTTTTTAATGAACACAGAGAGTCAGGACCTCGGTTTTACGTCTCATCTGAAAGACGCACTCACTGAGCAGTATATAGTCCCCTTCATTATACTGGGGCGTTAGAACCCACACAAATTGTAGGTTGAGCGCCCCCTGCTGGCCTCACTAACACCACTTCCGGGAGCAACCTTGCTTTCCTATGTGGTCTTTCATCCAGGTACTGAGCGGGTGCAGCCTTGCTTAGCTTCAGTGGGTGACCATGTGAAAGTTGCAGAGAGCTAGCTGCTGGCTAAAATTGAAATAAATGAATACTGAAAACATGTTCCTATTAATGGCAAATCTAGAGAACCAACAGTTGCTTTATGTGCAAGAAAAGAAGTGCAAATATATGCTAATTAAAAGATAAAACCCTAAAAAAAAAATAGAAAAAAACTTAAGTTGATCTTGCATTTACACAGCTTCTGGCAGGAGCATTTGTTCTTTGCTGGGGTTCACACTGACATTTTTGTGAATGACATTTTGCATTGTCTACATGGTAATTGAATTTCAAAACACAAGACTGCTTATTACCTATTTTAAACATTCCATCTGGGTTCATAAAGAAATTATCCATTAAAAAAGGCCATTCTCTGATTGCGAAACAAATACACATTTGAGTGACTGAGATTCTTGAAAACTGAATTTTCTCCCAAAATTTGAAGCTTGATTATATAAATGTGCTACATAACAGCATATTAAAACATTAACTTTGATTGACAGCCCTGATTTTATTTATTAATTGTGTTTATAAATTAAACTTTATTACATTTTTTTACATTTCTGTTTAATTTCCTTTTGATCTGTATTGTTTCCTTTTGTATTCATTGTAAGAGCTGTTATTTATCAGTCAGTTGTACCAGAGAGAATGACAGGAGAGAAGCAGCACATTCTGAATCAGTGCAAAGGCGTAAATGGACCTGCGTCATCGTGACTTCACTGATGCGCTGCACTGATAGCTCTCCTCCATCTTGGCCTTGAGTCTGCCGTCTGCCCACAGGAGGAGGAGGAGGAGAGCTCAGACTGCAAAACACTTCTCAGATTTAGACTGTGTGTGCCCCCTAGCCTCTAAAATGATAGCTTCTTCTCATGCAGTCTCTCCTGTACAAAAACAAGCCTTTTTTTCGGTTATGTGTCCATATATCATTTGTTTGTCCTTTTGTTTGTCTCTCCATTTGTTGTTTAGTGTTTTGTTTGAGTCAGCTGTTTGTAAAGAGTGTCTGACACATCATATCCATTATACTCTCATGATGAACACCATCATGTTCATCAGGGGTAATGGAGAGTGAACAAACGTCACTGCTTGGCTGTTTTTAAAGAGACAGTACACCCAAAAATGAGAATTGTGCCATCATTTACTCACCCTAAAAACCAGTTTTAGTTTCTTTGTTGTGTTGATTACAAAAGAAGATATTTTGTAGAATGCTGGAAACCAGTAGCCATTGGCTTCCATAGTTTTTTTTTAACTGTGTATATCAATGGCTAACAGTTTCATAAATTCTTCAAATAATCTTCTCTCATACTCAAAATTTAAAATGTAAAGGTTTGGAACCACTTGGTTAGTAAATAATAAGCAAATTTTTCGGTGAACTGTATTTTTACCTAAAACTTCCATCAGGTAAAATTGGCCAACTGCTGTTTTTATATAGCTAAAATGTATTATCTCACTGCATTATCATACTGTCTTTTGTGTCCTCACAAACTAATGTCTAGAATGATAAAATGATTGTTTAGTCATCAACTTTGATCACTTATGATATAAACCCACCATCACTCATGGTATTTAGTGCCACTATCATCCATTTGGTATGCGTAAATCGGCTTATTTTAACCATTGTAACTGAAAGTGATTAATGGTATATTACAAGATGAAAGGCGTTGCTTAGGTACAGAGAATGAAAATAAACAAGTGCGGCAAAAATACAGAACATTTGACCTGCTGCTGCTTATTTATAAGTAAAAATGCTCTGTTTTAATATATGTTTTTAAAAGTAGTTAGATTATTTTAAATGTCCTATGAAATTAAAATGAAGTGTTTTAAATGTTTGTATCAGTATGTTAGACTTAAAGAGATGTATAAGCCAGTGTGCTCATAAAAAGGTGACAACTCGCTTTTAGAGGATATAAACATCAAAAGTTTGCTCTTTGTTATTTTAAAAAAGAATTTTAACAAGGACTTTTTTTAACAAAATAAATCTTCTGACCAATCAAATGCTCTATAGCAGTGGTTCTCAAACTGTGGTATGTGTACCACTAGTGTCATATGTACATGCAACATATATTTAAAAATGATAAAAAATGGTTCATATATGAATATGATGACATATAGCCTATATTTAGGAGGTCCAAGCAGCATTTTCAGGCTTTGATGAATAGGATACTATAGGTTAACACTTTAAATTTAAGTACATAAGATTTTTTTTACTTTTTAATAACAGTAGCCTACCATCTTTAATATACTTTTAAAAGCACATTTTAATTTAAACATTCACATTTTATTTTGTTTGTTTGCTTGTTTTTTATGCATAAGCACAGCAGTGTTAATGTTCAAACTATTTATAAGGTTTAAAGTGGCCGATAATAATAAATATTATTAATAATAGTAATTAATATGCCACGTTTTTAAACTGTGCAGAGCTGCAGCTGCTTAATTAGGCCTACTATGCTACTGTATTTCAACACTGGTCATATTGTGCTACTTAGAGGGACAATTTTTTTCTTAGGTGGTACTTGATGAAAAAAGTTTGAGAACCACTGCTCTATAGCAGAAATGCCCAAAGTAGGGCCTGTTGGCTAAAGTTGGTCCATCGTAACCTTTGATTTTTGGCCCACCATCCCATCTGAGAGGACAGTGAGAATAATGGAGAGGGTTTCTAATTTGATGTAACATTTTCTGTTAGTTTTATTGCTGAGCTACAAAAAAAGCAAACTGAAATTAAATGATTTAATTAAATGTTGTTAATGAATCAGATTTTTCTAAATCTAAATGCTGTCACTCGACAGATAGAAGACTATGCAGAAGCAAATCAAGGCAAAAACCAGTGTCATTCTGTTGTAAATGAGATTGTTTTGTTTTTACTGTAGTAAGTTATTAATGTACTGTAAAATGTACTGTATTGGTTAGTATAAAGCAAATTTTTATTGTCATTTTTAAAAAATAATTTAATAAATTAGAAATTTACCCATGACAACTACATTTATCATTTACCTACTTAACTTTGTTTATTGGCCCTTCATAAAAAAAAGTGTGGGCACCCTTGCTCTATAGTATCTGACATGTCCTGCCCCTTCAAGATGCTTCTCTTTTGATGTGCTTGATCTCAACCACTTTCACTGGGAGATCTGTGATTTAAAACGTCAAGATACTGGCTGTTTTTAAGAAGGGGAGGGGCTACTACAGTTAAGATTACGTCAAACATCCAATAAAGAAATACACATTTCAAAGCACGGGATCTTTAACAACAGGGTAGGAAAAATAGAAGACTTGCATAATCAATTGTGGTTTTTTTCTCTACATTTTAAAAGCAGCTCTGTGTCATTTGACCTTGAGAATTCTCTATACTAATGTTTAGTTTTTTTATCATGTTCTGAGTGTGTTTGCATGGTAGTGCTATAATTGTGGTTTGTTTTCCTCCAGAGCCTTCGTGTACCTGAGTAACCTGCTGTACCCTGTTCCTCTGGTGCATCGAGTCGCTGTAGTGACAGAGAAAGGAGATGTGCGAGGATTTCTGCGTGTGGGGGTCCAGGCCATCGCCGGTAAGCAAGGCTTTCTATTAGTGAATTCATTACGACACGACTCAGATTTAATTAAGCAGTGTTGATATCAGCCTGATGTGCTTTATCAACAAGACATCCTCCCTTGACGATAGTTTTCAACAGATCTGTGGCATGAGTTGGTTTTTATTTATTGATGTCTGTGTTTTTGTAGCGGATGAAGAGGCACCTGATTATGGGTCTGGTGTGCGTCAGTCAGGAACTGCTAAGATTTCCTTTGATAATGAGTATTTTAAAAAGGTAAGTCAGTCACTCAGGCATGATATTTTTTATTATTAGCAGGAGAATGTGAGAAAATATGTGCACACAAATGTATTTATACAGTTAACACTTTCCTGTAGAATCTACAGTTACTTACTGTAAATCATTTACAGCAAAATACTATATATATATACACATTTACAGCGCCATTCATCTTTCTGTATGTTTACAATATTGTATATCTTTACTGTAAAATAGTGATTTTCACTTTGCAACTTTAAGATACAGTAAAATACTGCAAAACTGTCTTACAGTAAAATTAAGTTCCTATCACAGTTAAATATTGTGTAATATACAACATATTTTAACAGTGCATATGCATACTCAGTTGAAGATCAAATTATCAGCCCTCCTGTGAAATTATAAATATTTTTATATACTCCCCATGTGATCAGAGTATTTGCTATTATATATATATTTTTTTTGTCTGGAGAAAATCTTATTTCTTTTAGTTTGGATGAAATAATGGCAGGTTATAAAACTAAGTATATACAACATTTAGGGTCAGTGTTAGTAGTAATATTCATTCCCTCATTCATTTTCTTTTCAGCTTAGTCCCTTTATTAATCATGTGTCACCACTGCGGAATGAACTACCAACTTATCCAGCATATGTTTTATGCAACGGATGCCCTTCTAGCTGCAACCCATCACTGAAAAACACCCATACACACTCATTCACACACAAATACTATAGACAATTTAGCTTACCCAATTCACCTATAGCGGATGTCTTTGGAGTTGTGGGGGAAACCAGAGCACCCGGAGGAGAAACACACGCCAACACGGGGAGAACATGCAAACTCCACACAGAAATGCCAACTGACAGCGCTACCCACTGCACCACCTTGCATAGTACTATTAGCCATTATTTTTTTCCAATGCCCTCAGAACAACCCACTGTTATCCAGTGATTTGTTTAATTAATCTAACTTGCCTAGTTAACCTAATTAACTCAGGTGATATTATGTGCACGTCATGATTTTGCTAAGTACGATCCGATTTTGTGATATGGGTTTAACATATATGTTGATTTTATTTATTTATTTATTTATTTTTTTTTTTTATTTTATCATTTTTGGTGGATTTTCAAATCTTTATTGAATAGAACAGCGTAGAGAATTGACATGGCAGGAAATCATTGGGAGCAGAGAGAGGGGAAGGAACTGCAAAGGAACTTGAGCCGAGATCGAACTCGGGTCGCTGTGAGCACCTTGGTGCTATATGTCAGTGCACTTAACCTCTATGCTATTGGTACCGACATGGTAATCCATGCCTATTCCCTACCCCTAACCCCAATCATAACTGTAAATTATTCACAAAATCAGAGGGGAATAATAGTTGCAAACAATCATGCAGAAGTGCATAAACCTAACCGTAAGCCTAAATTTAACATGAACGGTAAACACATCTCTTAATTATGATTGGCTAATTGGAATGTTGTTTCAGGAAAATGTCCTTCTTGTTGAAAACATGTTAGGGATATTCAGGGTCTGAATTATACTTTGATGATCAGGGTGGTCAACTTTTTCGATTATGCTATTTTGTGTAACATGCTTCAGTGAATCAAATAAAAGTTACATCTATTTTATTAATGCAACATATTTAATTGTTTTGTGGGATAGTTTGTGTATTCTGACCTACAATATCCTGTGATTAGCTATTTACTGTATGTTACTGTAGGTCAAACTATGCATTCATTTTACTTCACGTATAGACTATGACCCTACCCCTTCCCCTTGGCCCTTACAACCGACGGTTAAGAGGAGGGCTTCAAAATTTACCCATAAGAATTGGGACAGCACTAAAGCACCTGCACACGTCATCATATGTCATCTTGCTCATATCTCTTGCTTCATATGAGATCAGACGATCATGACTGCTGTAGTTACCCCAGTTATGTTATTTTTTGGTATTTATCTTCAGGAAGTCACTGAAGGCATATATTATGTTATCATAACGATCTAATGTGGCAATAAGACCGTAACTATACTGTGCATTTACACAGTGGCCATATTCATCAATGTAAACAGTCCAACAACAACATTAATAATATAGCACACACTGTAAAAGGCCATTCCCAGCCACTAGACATTACTGACAGTGTATTCGAGTGTCATCAAGTGTCAGAATGTTGTGGGACTGCTAAACAGGAGTTATGATTATGGATTATAGATCACGAAACTTAGCAGTTTTTATTTTAGCGTTTTTTATTTTTAATTTATTTTTTTTAAAGCATGACGGTAAAAACATGAACGCGGTTATGAATATATTAAATCATGTGTTTGTTTATTGTAAAAATTCGAAATAATAACAAAAAAAACACTAATTTGTGAATCTCCTTACTTCTGGGTGCAGCTGTGGCAGGTGTATTCTGGGAAATTTTCTTGCCCCTTGCTTTCGAGTGTGGTCCTGAAAAATCTTTATTCGAAGGGCTATTCACCCCTTCCCCTTAGCCCTAAGCCTTCAAGCTAAAGAAAATTGGGACACCCCTACCCCTTGGCGTGAACGTGCAAGTAAGGGGAAGGGCTAAGGGGTAGAATTGGGATTGGGTAGAAACAAACAAGAAAAGCTTAGATAAATTGACACTATTATGCATTCACTGTGGCTTAATCCACCATATGGATGGGCATGTGTATATTTATATTATCTATTATTTATTTCGTAATATTAGTATTTAAGATATTTAAGATTCATACATGTTTTCATGTCCTTCAAGGGGGGGTCAAGCATTAATTAGGGGGGTATTACTGTATGTACTGTCATCATAGCAGAGTCCTTTTCTCGTTATTGTTTGTCAAATTAGTTATTAAAACTTATGTTTAAAAGTGTGTTGAAACGCATCTCTCCTTTTAGAAGCACTTAGGAAATATTTGAAAAATAACAACATTTTTATAGGAGGGCTATAATTTTGCCTTTAACTGTATGTCTCTACTTATAAAACAAACAAAAAATGCTATGATTGAAAATTTTAAAACTGACCTTAACAATTTGCACAAGGTTTAAGTTGAGTTGAGGCATTTAGTTGATTGCTGCCTTTTTTATTTCCTTTCTTTACCCTTGTACATTTTCCCCATTCAGAATGACTTCACCTCAGTGGCCATGACCCGCTCTGGTCTCTCTCTGGAGGAGCTGCGCATTGTAGAAGGTCAAGGTCAGAGTTCAGAGGTCATTACGCCTTCAGAGGAGATGAACAGAATCAATGAAATGGGTGAGTGTGGATGCAACTAAACGTTCAGTCTGTCTGAAAGGAAATGCTTACACGCACAGACTATTCTGTTGTGTTGTGGTATGCAGCATTTGATTTACACTGCATCAGTGACCCGAAAGCTCTCAAACAAAACTGATCCTTTTGCAGGTTTTAACTGGTCAGTGAGAGTGGTACAGGGACCACTGAAACACATTTACAATGCTTATTAAAATGTGACAATGTCAAATAATTATCAACCTGGAGTGCGTTTTCTAAACAACAACATAACTCGCGGCTGAACTATCATAGTACGATGCATCGTTTGGGAAAAGAACGATGTAGTGACGAGTGTTTCCCAAAACCCATAGTTTCTCTGTCATAGATCCATCATTTGAACCACTTTAGTTATAATGTAAAGCGTCCATAACAATGCTCTAAACGGGGTGTAAACAACTTCTTTAGAGAAGAACCCCATAATTTCTTTGTTCAAATGATATAGTTTTACACGCACATACATTAAAAAAATATATGTAAATGGCACATTTAGTGATTATGTTTCCTTTACAAATATTATTGAGAACATTACATATTCTATTCTACAATATAAAATCACTTGCAAAAAGCTAATATGTATTCTAATATCATATATAAATCATATAAATAAATAAATTCATAAATAAATAATGAGGCTATTAAGAAATTAAATTTAATATTTATTATTTACTTGGTAATGGTCCTATTTTAATAATAATATTAAGAATTTTAGATGATGATGATGATTATTATTATTATTATTATTATAATTATTATAACTTATTCAAGCATATATTTTACGCAGCAGATGCAATCCATCACTGGGAAAACACCCATACACTGTCATTCACACACATACACTTCGGCCAAATTACCTTACCCAATTCACCTATAGCGCATGTATTTGGACTCGTGGGGGAAACCCACGCCAACATGGGGAGAACATGCAAACTTCACACAGAAATTCTAACTGACCCAGCCGAGGCTCAACACAGCCAACTTCTTGCTGTGAGGCGACAGCGCTACCCACTGTGCCACTGCACCGCCCGCATAGTTTATTAGAAAATTTTTAATAATTAATAAATTATTAGTTTTATTTAATCATTTGTTCAGTAGAAATGGGTTTGGGGATATTTTAAGGGATTAGATGGCTCTACGCAGTAAAACTCACAGGAGCATCCCATCAAAGCCAACATCTAGAATAATAACAACTGTACCTATGTAGTGAAATATTGATAAAAAATCATCTAAACCTGTGTATATTCTTAACTCGTGTGTTTTTTTGTCTAAAAGACCTAAAGCTGGGGAACGTGGACACAAAACTGGGAGACGGTTTGGCCGAGCATCTGGAAGTGGGCAGCATTTTCACTTTCCGCGTCACCGTTCTGCAGGCAAGCGGCATCCCGGCCGAATACGCAGACATCTTCTGCCAGTTCAAGTGAGTCAGCCTGTCGCCATCGCAACCGCTTCACTGCTCTTTATTCACGCACACACACACAAACGCAGAGTCACGCTTCTCTCTGTAATCCTGTCTCCTGCTGCCAACAGTTTCCTCCACCGTCACGATGAGGCGTTCAGCACTGAGCCTCTGAAGAACACTGGCAGAGGAGCCCCGCTGGGCTTTTACCACGTACAGAATGTAAGTGCTGAAAACAGACACTGAGATGCCTTGATGGAATAACCGGCCCTGAGCTGTTAATAGAGACTCTTCATTGACATATTTTACTAGGCTAAATGTGTATACAGTTGAAGTCAGAATTATTAGCCCCACTGTTTAATTTTTCCCTCAAATTCTGTTTAACAGAGGGAAGATTTTCTCAACATATTTCTAAACATAATAGTTTTAATAACTCATTTCTAATGACTGTTTTCTTTTATCTTTGCCATGATGACAGTAAATAATATTTGACTAGATATTTTTCAAGACACTTCTATACAGCTTAAAGTGACATTTAAAGGCCTAACTAGGTTAATTAGGTTAACTAGGCAGATTTGGTTAATTAGGCCTGTTATTGTATAACGATGGTTTGTTCTACAAACAATCAGAAAAAAATAGCTTAAAGGGGCTAAAAATTTTGTCCCTAAAATGGCTTTTAAAAAATTAAAAACTGCTTTTATTTTAGCCAGAATAAAACAAATAAGACTTTATTCAGAAGAAAAATATTATCAGACATACTGTAAAAATTTCCTTGCTCTGTTACGTATCATTTGGGAAATATTTAAAAAGAAGAAAAGTCAAAAGGAAAAATCAAAAGGGGGCTAATAATTCTGACTTCAACTGTATATGTCAATGTTTTATTTATTTAAATTATTTATTTATTTATTTAGTTATTTATTTGTATAAAATAGCAAAAAAAAGGTGTTATGCTTTCATGTTCATTGCATTTTCTGTAGTGTTTTAGTAAATACTAAAATAATCCAGAATTTTTATCGCAACAAATGAAAACATTTATTATCATATTTTTATCCATATTCATATTAATTTATTAGCATATTTGTTATTTGTTTTCAGATTCATTTATCATGTTTGTTATTCAGTTTTATATTCATTTATTTTCAAGTTTTTTTCATTTGTTAAATTTTTTTTTGTAAAAAAGCAAACACTATATCAGTACAAATAGTTACATTTGATTATCTTTGTTGTTGCTTTTTCACAAAAGAGAAGAAAAAGACTAATAATAACAAAGGGAAAAAAGCTAAAAAATAATAATGATAATATTAATAAAATGGGAAAAGAAAAATGGAAAAAAGAGTAATAAAAATGTACAGAAAATTACAACCAACTATCACAATTAAATGTTTAAGTACATTGTCAATGCTGAAAGTAAATATTTACAATTAAACGATATAAAATAGTAATAGTTAAAAACAAACAAAAATAAATACATTAAAAATAAATAAATAAAATAGAAGGAGAGTGCATCTATTAAATGGAAGGCAAAAACTTAAGAGAGTTAAAATAAGTTATAAAACATTGCCATTTTTTAAAGAAATTAGTTTTCCCAGTGCATCTAACCTTTTCCAACTTTAGAAAATGCATGGTATCTACAAACCATTGGGATGTAGTTGGAGGCTTATTTGATTTCCAGTGCAGCAGAATATGATGCCTACCTAATAATGAGGTAAAAGCCAAAACAACAAGTTGTTTAGAATTGAACTGGGACCAAATCTTTGGAACCCCAAAAATGGCAACATCATGGGATGGGTCTATATTTACCTGCAACACCTTAGACATAATTGTAAAATAATTAATCCAATAATTCTGTAACAGAAGGCACATCATATTCATTATTTATCATATTTGTTATTCATTTTCTGGAAAATAAAATCTAAATTATAAAAACAATATTTGCATAATTGATTTGGATACAATATTGTACATGTTCTTACAGGCAATACAGGAAATGTGAATGTTTTTGTGGATTTATTTTTTCACTTTTCTTATCCAGATCTCAGTGGAGGTGACAGAGTCCTTCATTGAGTACATAAAGACCAAGCCAATTGTATTTGAAGTGTTTGGCCATTACCAGCAACACCCACTGCACATTCATGGACAGGATGTGGTCAGGTAACATCCTGCTATCAGTGTTGTCCAGTGTTACAGATTTGATCAACTTTATCATGCATGTCACAAAATATTTTTTGTTTTAGTCATATTTTTATTTATATAATATTATAGTATGTAGTAATATTTTAAATTAGATTTTTTTGTCATATTCTATTGATGTCATTTTTTTACTTAAATTTACATTTTCATTTTATGAATTATCATATACTGTTTTACTTTTATTTCTTGTTCAGTTTATTTGAATACCATTAGACAAAATTTTTATAAGGAGAGTACTTTGGATATTTTTTTAAAAAGTACCACCAGGAGAAATCTTAAATTATTTATCAAAAATTGAACTGAAAAATCATATTTAACCTTAAATATTTATTTATATTTTATATATCTGTCTAAGTAACTTTTTATTGTAATATGAATTTGTTTTTATCATGTAATATTTTGTTGTATATCCAGTTTGCCATGAAATAACCATAAGTTGCTAATGTGGCAATAAATAAATAATAAATAAATACATTTTTGTTTCAGTTTTAGTGATTTTAAACCTATTTATTTCAGGTAGTTGCTATGGGATCAATTCTAATTTTGACATTTTAATCTAATATACGTTTTATTTCAAATGAATTGCAGTTATGGGAATAAAATTATAGTTTAATTTATAGTATACAACATGAATACCACATTGTCCTTTATATTACTCTGTTTTGCCCGGTAAATAACCATTGTTGCTGATCCAAGTCTAATAACAAATGACTTTAAAATGTAAAACTGTCCACAACTGTCTGTGTTTATTTCTGCTCTTCTAGTCTCTATTATATATATATATATATATATATATATATATATATATATATATATATATATATATGTGTGTGTGTGTGTGTGTGTGTGTGTGTGTGTGTGTGTGTGTGTGTGTGTGTGTGTGTGTGTGTGTGTGTGTGTGTGTGTGTGTGTTTTCTTCATTTTGTTATCAACATCAGATGCTGTTGATGGAGCTTGATTTTAACCTGGAATATTCCTTTAAATTGTTACAACTGATCTACTAATAAAATAAATAATTGAACAGAACTATTTTAGGTTGCTCTACAGCCAATCTTAAATCTTGTAAATATAAAAAAGGCATAACATGAAAAGTTTCCACAATCCTAATTAATCCTAATGATGTGGCTCTGCCCTTTTCTATGTCTGACTTAATTTATCTGCTTCTCTCTTTTAGCCCTTCTCAGCCTTCCAGAAAGTACTATCCTCCACCAATGCCTCTGTCTAAACCAGGTATAATCACATCTTCATTCATCTTAATCAAGGACATTACATGTTCATTAAGTCAGTTTCATGGGTCTCACATTTGCACAAGTCACAATAAAGTAGATTCCTTGAAAAATCATAGCCCGGAGCAAATACATGCTCCTTTATCTCCCCTCTATTACGAGTGTAATTCATTACATGATTCATTAAACAAGGAATAATCTCGGGCTCTTTTGTCTGGTATGTTATCTCTTCTCCAAAAAAAAAAAAAAACCCTCCGGATCATATTATGTGTCCAGTCAGTTTGAGAGACGCAGCTGTCAGACGCTCCTGTTTCTTTGATGGAGGACAAATATCTCCTTTGCACCCCAAAAATAAAAGAAAGGCTGCTGCGGCCTTGAAGTGTCATCCATCCTGACGCTGTATTGATGTTCAGGCTGAGCTGTCAGTCTTTTATATGGCGATATGAATCTGGAGGTGCTACAGCTCAGTTGGAGATAATTGAAAAAGCTGTAGCGCTTTGGGGGATTTATAGATTGTAGATGCAGAGTCGTACATAAACAACCTCATTCATAGAGAGTCTCCAGCTTACATTCAGGCATGTATTTAGAAAACATTTTTATATTTTTAAATTCATGTAGTGAAACTATACATGCATATGTTTTAGCATATTTTTTTGTGTGTGTGTGTGTGCGCGTGTGTGATAATAATTAATTTTGATTGATCAATTACAACATTTCAAGGTATGTTATTGCCAGATAACAACTGCAGGCTCACCTGGATATTATGAATCACCTTGACTGTTGACTAATATGTTTATTTATGTTTATCTGTCGTGCTATTGTTCTTGATTGTTTGATGCCATCTTAAACTATTATAATTATTTAACTTAGTTAAGCTATTATAATCAAAGTTTTGTCTAATAGTTTGATTTTGTATAAAGTAGCCGAGTAATAAGTGGGATAATTTACATCCAGGTGGTTGTTTTCATAGAATAAGGCCCTTTAGTCCTGTCAAGATTTATTCTGCGATATCAACCGCCATTATCTCTAACTTAATATTAAAATGATATAATACAATGGGTATATAATTATGATTCCATCCATCCATCCATTATTATTTACTTATCTGGGGCCGGGTTGTGGGAATATAAGTATAATTTAAATATATTATATTTTACATTTAAAGTTGTTGCCATTGTCTATATATTATGTATTTTCTATATATAAATTTTATCTATATATAAACATTTTGTTTACTATTATCTTTTACTTTACCATAGAAATATGAATTAAATATTTTAATTATTTTAATAATTTAATTAACTTTTTAAAATAAAAATTACAATTACATTTTTAGTTTAGAATACGATATTATTATATACTAATGAAAAATGTATATACTGTACATGTGACCCTGGACCACAAAACCAGTCTAAAATGTCAATACATCACTAATAAAAAAGTTTTACGTTGATGTATGGTGTTTTAGAATAGGACAAGATCTGACCAAGATACAGTTGGAAACTGAGGGTTCAAACAAATAAAATATTTAGCAAAATCGTCTTTAAATTTGTCCAAAAATAGGTTCTTAGCAATGCATATTACTAAGTAAAAATAGAGTTTTTGCATGAATAGTACAACGTAAGACTTTTTTGGTTTTGTGGTCCAGGGTCATGTGTGTGTATATATATATATATATATATATATATATATATATATATATATATATATATATATATATATATATATAACTATTATTAGTTTTAACAACTTATTTCTAATAACTGATTTATTTTATCTTCATCATAATATTTTACTAGATATTTTCAAGATACTAGTATTCAGCTTAAAGTGCGATTTAAAGGCTTAACTAGGTTAATTAGGCAAATCATGGTATAATCATGGTTTGTTCTGTTGACAATGAGATGGCTTATAATATTGACCTTAAAAATGATTATTTTAGTATGAAAAAATGCTTTTATTCTAGTCAAAATAAAACAAATAATAATATCTCCAGAAGAAAAAAAGCATTATGGTAAAAACTGTGACAAATTCCTTGCTTTGTTAAACATCATTTGGAAAATATTTGAAAAATAAAAAAAAAATTGTTACAATAAATGTACAATCTAATTTGTTGAGGTCCCTATAACTCAGTCCTTTCCATATCTTTCACTTGTAACTCCATTTTTGTCTTTTTCATTTCACCCCTCCTGGCTCTGCCCGCTCAGATCACGCTCGTAAGATTGAGCTTATCCGTTACCTGATGAGCGGGTATGTTCATGGTCAGGTGTTGGACACATTGTCAGAGCATGCCAACGCTTTGGCCTCCACCGCCGTGGCCAGTCTGGAGGAAGGGGCAGATGAGCTGTGCCACTTCCCCTTCCTCCCCATACCCAACTGCCCCGTCTTCAGAGTGCCCCGACACGACGGTTGGTTCAGAGTAGATCAGATCAGCTCTGTGCTGTGTTTTAATGTACCGTGACCCCAATGACACAATCCCAGTAGATGTTCCTTTAAATATAGAGAATCCCCATCTCAACGACAAGCATTAAAAGCTTTTTCTTCCATGAGCTGCTTTGTGTCATCTCCCCTCTTTGGTGTAGACAGCAATGACAGTTAGTGCTACTTTAAAGCTGTAGTGCTAATTAAATCACGTTAGGTGTTTTCCTGCTAGCTTCCCTCGACAGGTTTGTTTTTCTTCTTCATTCTTAAGCAAAACAATTCCTTTCCAGTTGTGTTGTAGAAATACAGTGGAGAGTGAGTCACAGTTTTCCAGCACATCAGGCTGTATTGATTTTCCTGATGTGGTGTACAGTTTCTAGTGGCCCATTTTCCAAAGTCTACATAATGACCCTCCTTAGAGCTGATGCTTTGTGTTTGCTCACATTATGCGACTCATGCTCATATTGTTCATCTGCCGTGTTCAGCATTTTACATTGGATATTTATAAAACCTGGCCTTTTTAGTCCAGCAATTAGGCTTCTCGACCATATGGTGCCCTATTAATATTCCACTTTCATTGCAGTGCCAGCCACCAAACTGAACACCATCACCAAGTCCAACCTGGGTCAGTGTGTGAGCAAGTACGACTTGCTGGCCTGGTTTGAGATCAGCGAACTGGAGCCCACTGGAGAGTAAGTCTACTTTAGGTTATATCTACACACAGAATTTCTGGTTCAAACATGTTTTTTACTCAAGCCCGAGCAGTAAGTAACATCTCAAAGAAATTCTTCATGTAAGTTGTGCTGTTTTTGTAGGTATATTCCAGCAGTAGTGGATCATACAGGAGGTCTTCCCTGTCATGGCACATACCTGCTGCACCAGGTACCTATTTTTTCTTTACATGCTTTAATTTATAGGATGTAATAATGGGTGTTATAATGGTTCAATAGAATAGAAGATTGATGGAGAGAATGGTGGATACAATTTACCCAAAAACGATGGGTGCAAAGGTGGAAAGACATATGGAGGATGGATGGATGGATGGATGAATGGGTGGATGGATGGATGAAAAGACAATAAATGGATGGAATAATTTAATGATGAATGGATGTACCAATATATTGATGGATAGAGTCGATATTGATATTGATAGATTGGATGGATTTAGGGAACAATATATTAATAAATAGAATGCTGGATGGATGATAAATGGATGGGACAATATATTTATGGATAGATTGATGGATGGATGGATGGATGGATGAATGGATTAAGGGAAAGATATAAAAATAAATATAAAGTTTGATGGATGATGAATGGATGGAACAATATATTGATTGGATGGATGGGTGGTTGGATGGAAAGATATTAATAGATTGGATGGAGGAAACAATAAATTAATATGTAGAATGATAAATGGATGATGAATTGATGGAACAATATATTGATTGATGGATGGATGGATGGATGGATGGATGGATGGATTGAAAGATATTGATTGATTGGATGGATGGATAGATGGAGGGAAAGATATAATGATGGATGGATTATGAATAGATGAAACAATAGATGGATGGATGGATGGATGGATGGATGGATGGATGGATGGATGGATGGATGGAAAGATATTGATAGATTAGATGGATGGAGGGAAAGATATGAATGATGATAAATGATGAATGGATAGAACAATATATTGGTGGATGGATGGAAAGATATATCGATGGATGGATAGAAAGATATTGGATAATATGGATGGATGGAAAGACTACAATGAATAAGTGGAATGGATGAACCAATATACTCTATTAATGGATGGAATTATTTTTTGATTAATGGATGGACGGATGAAAAAATATATATGTATATGGATGGATGGATGGATAAATGGATGGATGGATGGATGGATGGATGAAAATATATTAATAGAATGGATGGATTGAGGGAAACATATAGTAATATATAGAATGATGGATGGATATTGAATGGATGGAACAATATATTGACGGATGGATGGATAGAGGGATTGATAGATGGAAATACACTGATAGATTGGATTGATGGGGAAAAGCTATAAATATATAGAATGATGGATAGATGAAAGGATTGTTGGAACATTATATTGATGGATGAATGGAAATATATTTTATAAGATGGAAGGATAATGGAAAAATAGATGCAATTCTAATTGCATTTGAATATTAAATTCTGTTATCGATGCATTAAATGTTGATAGATTTGTTCATTGCTTTGCTGCATGACTTTTCTGTCTCTCCTTTCGATGAATATTAAATTCTCTCTGCAGTTGCAGTCAGTAAATCTGTAGTTTAGCCAAAGGATCATGTTCAGTGTCCTCATCCAAGGACATATAAATGATTCAAATTTAGATGGCTTTGAGTAAACCTGTGTGCGGTTTGTGTTTTCAGGGCATCCAGCGCAGAATAACAGTGACTCTGATCCATGAGAAGGGAAGTGAGCTGCACTGGAAGGACGTCCGAGAGCTGGTGGTCGGTCAGTACACATTCCAACTGCTGTTAGCCAGACATATAACAATATTTAACAAGTCAGTTTATCACTATAATAAACATACACAATGTTGATGTATCGTGGGCACTTTATGAATAGTAATAATTGTTTTTTAGAATATTCAGGTTGTATTTGCAGTGGTCTTCATAACAGTGACAATTAGGTCCGAAATTTTGAAACATTTTCACGTGCTAATGGCGTACAACATTCTGAAATATAATAATAATAATAATAATAGACTGAAAATTCTGTCACAATTTAAAAGGATATTGTAAGTTGTTAACACCGCTCCAATAAGTTACATGAAATAAACTAAACTACAAAAGCTTCAATTAATTTTAGTTGATGGTACTTTCTTAGTTAATTCCTAATATTGTGTTAAAATTGTGGTCATAATCCTAAATAATGGAGTAATTAACTAGTAAAATTCAATAGTTTTTTTATTTTACCAATATGAATAGTAATTAATCAGTTTTTTTTTCACACTGTTGATTTTAATGCATTAACTAATGTTTACTAACTAACTGTAAAGTGCTACCTATTGTACTTTATTATCCTTTTGCATTTTGTTTTAGTTGAAACGTTTGTTTACTCTGAGCGTGTATATACAATAATGCAATGCACTGAAGAATTTTTTTTGTTATCAGACTGGTTAAAGTAACCCTTTTCTGCTTGGTTAAGTACTAGTATTGTCAAAAATGTTGACAAATGTTGATACTGAAGTATTTAAAATGATTCAGTTTTCCTTTTGTTTACTATCGATACTGGCAATAACAGTAGTCTGACTTTTCACCAGCATGGAAATAATAATTAATAATAATAATAAGATTTTAAATAACATGATATAAAAAATAACATGATAAAATAAGTAATTTATTGTTTTTTGGACTTAAGGACTGCTGACGTGCCTGATATAAGTTATATGGTGTTGTTATTGTTTTTTTTACCAGCTTATTACTTAATTTGCATACTTTTGATGTTACAGAATTTGATTCCACGGTATTGAAAATTGGTATCGAATATTGATATTTTTCAAGGTATCGAAGTTTGAATTTCCTGTATTGATGACAACATCAGTCAGTATTTTACCGTGATAAAAGCTTCAGCAGTTAATCGCAACAAGAAAATTGAATATCTGCATTAAGAGCTTTTTCTAAAACCTATTATAAGGGCACAACCATCACTGACATTGTGTGTGTGTTTTGTAGGTCGAATCAGGAATAAGCCAGAAGTGGATGATTCAGCCGCAGACGCCGTCCTGTCTCTCAACATCATCTCAGCTAAAAACCTCAAATCCTCCCACAACTCCAGCAGGTACATCTCGTTCTCGTTCACCTTCCAAAATCTAACATCAGCACCTTCCTCGAATAAAGGGTCTATTAAATCATGTATGAACCTCAATTTCTGTATCAGAAGCAGCTTGTCTGTTTTTAAACAGAAAAAAAGGTCTGCAAACACACTGTGCTCTCTCTCTAATGCAAATGCTTGAAGTGAACTGCTTCTGATTCAGGAGAGTGTGTTGAACATGAGTCACTGCTGCCGTCAGTAAAACACAAGCAATCCTGCAGGAGCAACAGAGACACCTTGTGGACTACAGACAAAATCTATATTTAATATACTCTAAATGTGCATGATGTGTTTTTTGGTTGCACTTTACAATGAGGTTTCATTAGTTAATGCTAGTTAATCTATTTAATGGCGTGAACTAATAATGAACAATCGTAGTTGAACATTTGCTAATACATTATTACAATCCAACTTCATGCTTGTTGACATTAGTTAATGCACTGCGAGTTAATATGAACAACGAACAACTTAATTTTCATTAACTAAAGTTAACTAAGACGATACGTACTGTAATAAAAGTATTGTTCATTCTTTGATCATGTTAGTTAATATGTTAACTAATACAACCTTATTGTAAAGTGCTTATTTTATTCTCTTGTTTGTTGGTTTATTTCCTTTGCCTGTTTTTTCTGAATGCTGCTTTCAGTCTTTTTGATTATTTGTGTTGCCTGACTGTTTCTGCTTGTTTTGTCTCTCTTTTGTTCTGGTTTTTCTTCCTGCTGCGGTTGGACTCTTGGTTTTGCTCAGCCTTTGTATTGATAGCGATATTTCTAGGTATCAGAAGCTCTTGCTCATAAAGCATTTTTACGTTAAAAGTGCTTTATGGCTCATTTGTGATCTGTAGGTGTAACAGTAGCAGACTTGTGCTTTTGTGTCTGTGTTTTTTCTGCTTCTCTCTTTACTCATTCTACATTGAAAAAATTACATTGAAGTATTGGTACATGCAAAATCAATCTATACTAGACATTTAAATGATGTTTTAATCTGATAATATATTAAGCATTAAACATTACATACATTATTAAACCTTATGTACTGTTGGGGATGTCTTTATCAACTCTGGGGTGAATATGTCTTAATTTGGCCATAACTTTTTCTCTGTTTAAGCTAGCAGATTTTTTTCTATGACAACTTATTTGGACACATTTTGAGAAGATGGTTTGAATAAAAAAAAAATAATGACAATACATTATTATTGTTCATTTTTATAAATATAAAAATTATATATATATATATATATATATATATATATATATATATATATATATATATATAAATATATATATATATACATTTTTTTTTTTAAAGTAGCTGCTTCAGATAATTTCTCACTTTCATTGTTTAATTAAAAACTAAAAAAACTAAAATAGAAAACTAAAATATACAGATGTGCCTTTATAAAAGCTACATTTAAAAATAAAATACTAAAAATGTGCTAAAATATATATTGAATAAAACAATTTTAGAAAATATAAAATTTCTAATAATAACAATAACAATTGAATACAAGATATGCGTATGTGTATCTGTATGCCATTGTAAGTGTGAAATGAAGGCGAGAGAGGAGGATGAGTCACCTGCATCAGTCTTTCTCTCCACGTGTCTGTTCATATAAACACTGTAGACCCGAGTCTCACACACACACACACACACACACACACAGATGGTCTGCTTCAAGCTCACATACATCACTAATGCAGCACCTGACAGCTGTAGTGTCGTGTTCATCACTGTGACTCCAGCACATCAACACACTGTTTAGACAGAGAACCATTACACCTCTGCCTGTCCATTGTAGCACATCCGCTAGCTCAACGTTATTTACTCTAGTATATAGACTAGTGCTTACACAACTGCACTGTCATATGTGGAGTTTGCAGTCAACATGAAATCAAGATCAAGTCTTTTTACTTTCCTAATATAGAATTATTTGTCATGCGTTAAGTATGGAGGTAAAATGAATTGAATTTTGGTCAAATTATGTAAATTATTGTTCATAACGTTTGGTGATTTCTGAAAGCTTTTCAAGTAAGACTCACTGAGACTGTTTTAGTTCATAAAAAATAGTCCAATCAAATAGTATTACTATTATTCAAAAGATTAGTTTGTTTTATATCTTAAAATGCAGTCGGGTAAAGCTGAATTTCAGCTGCCTTTACTTCAGTCTTCAGTGAATTATTTATTTATTTATTTTTAAATATGCTGATTTGATCATTAAGAAACATTTTTATATTTTGTTTTAATGTTAAAAATAGACACTGCTGCTGTTTAAAATTGTTGTAGAAACAGAATTATAGATTCACTAAATTATAATTAAGTGAAAAAGCAGCAAAAACTACATAAAAACAAATATAAAGCATATCTATAGTATCTGTTTTTCATAGACCAAACTACAAAATTAATAATCATTCATAACAATATAAAAAATTAAATATTTAGAACAAACTTGCATAAAAAATGTTTTAAATTTATATGAAATATTTATTAAAAACGCTAAACAGCTCAAACTTTTTGAACAGTAGTGTAATAAACAATGCTACTCTCTATGATCTTGTTGGATGACTATAGTGCTCAGCATAATTGAGAACACTCCATTTTGAAAATTAGTATTTTTATCCATTTCTCAGAGAATATAGGCAATGTATTTTGGTACATTTAAACAAAACAGATTTATCAAACAGATATATTTATTAAAATAATATTTTAGTCACCAAACGTATTTAGAAATTGAAAGATAATACAATTAAATTCAAGCAAAAATATTGCTAAAATAAATTTCAACCCACAAAACCCAACCCAACTAAATTTTTCATATTTTTTGCTTCTCTTACTTTTTTTTCTTATTTGTAAAATTTGTATTTAATATTTTCCTATAACATAAATTTGGGTGTACTAGTTTGTTTATGACAGTTATCGTAAGTTATTTTGTTAGGTAAGCTCCAGATTTGGCTTCAGTTCTGTCTAATTTAATGTATATCCACAAATATAATATTCTATAGCTTCATATTAAAAATATGAATTTAAAAGATAGATTTGTGAGGGGTGTGCTTGTAAATGCTGAGCACTGTAAATAAACTCTGTGCCTCTTATTTTGTAATTCTATTAATTTTCAGATATGAAAGGGCTTGCAAATATGATTTCATGTTGCCTTTTAATCACATTCTCACTCAAACAATAGTGAACAACTAATCACTTCAGCACCAGCAGATTTCTGAGAGATGATCCTATTGTTTTATGTAGTTTCTATAATGTTCTATTTCTGCCTGTTTAGGACGTTCTACCGGTTTGAGGCCGTGTGGGACAGTTCTCTGCACAACTCTCTCCTACTGAACCGCGTCACTCCATACGGAGAGAAGATCTACATGACCCTGTCTGCCTATCTGGAGGTCAGCTCTGACTCTTTCAGTGTATTAAAGGGAAAGCTGTAACCACCGTATGTGTTACTGACTTGTACAGTATGTGCTTCTGCAGCTCGATCACTGCATCCAGCCTGCTATCATCACCAAGGACATCTGTATGGTCTTCTACTCCAGAGATGCCAAGATCTCGCCTCCTCGCTCGCTGAGAAACTTGTTTGGCAGCGGCTACTCCAAAACCCCGGACTGGTAAAAATAAAAATTCAAAAACATTTTCAGTGATATTAAATTAACTCTGCATTCATATGCACATGCAAATTCAACAGGTCATGGAATTTTGTGGAATTATAAAATGTTGATTCCTAAAATTAAAAGTTAGGAAAAAAAATTTTTCAAGTCATGGAATATCCAGCCTGATCTCACAAGAAAATGTAACTATTTTATATTTTGTCAGTTCAGTCGCTAACTCACACAAAGTTGTACGAGTTCAGTTGTGCAAAAATGTCGGATTTTTAAAAAAAGGCATGGCACCAAACCTTGAGGGATGAGCAAATCGTACTAAATTGTATGAATTAGATTGTACAAATTCATACAAATTAGCCACTAAAGCAAAAGTTACAAATTGTCGAGAGATAGTATTGAATTTATCAGGGATTTTTGTTTGTCACTTTAAATTTTAGTTTCCATGTGCAGGCTTCCTTCTAGTGGTACGTGGAGGAATCGCTGAAAAATTTAAGTAAAAAAACAAACACACTTTTAACCCTTTTACGGATACTATAACACCGGTGTGATCAGTTATATGATTTCAATAGGCTAAACTTCTAATGTTTGTTATGAATTCAATCATTTGAAACTAATTTCCCCCCCATATTGGTAACGGTTGTTGGGGGAGTATCCTGTATTTTTACATCCCAATGATGACAGGTGTAATTTATTTACTTGCTTTTCTAACCCACAAAGCCTACTCTAATGCGCAGTAAGCGGATCTAATTTCTAATTTAAATATGTAAATCCAGTTCATATATTTTAAACAAGTTAATGTTTAGATAAGTCAAACTGTATATAAATGCAACATATATTTTAAAATTTATCAAAAAGAGTTTATATATAAATATGATGACATATAGACTGTTTTTATGAGGTCAAAGGAACATTTCCAGGTTTTGATGAATGGGCTTCTTTATGATAATACTTTACATTTAAGTACAGTGGTTTACTTTTCACTTTTTAAGAACAGTGACATTTTAAATGACATTTTAAAACTTTTAAAAGAACGTTTTAATTTAAACTTTAAAGTTTTATTTATTTTTTACCTGTAAGCACAGTACAGTGTTAATGTTCAAACTATTTCTAATGTTTAAAGTGGCTGACAATAAAAAAAAAAAATAATAATAATTAATTTGCTATGTTTTTGAACTGTGCAGAGCTGCAGATGCTTAATTAATTAGACCTATTATGCTACTGTATTTCAATACCAGTTATTATGTTGGTACTTGGATAGACAACTGTTTTTCTGAGGTGGTACTTAGTGAAAAAAGTTTGAGAACCACTGATCTATACCATATATATATACCATATATATACCACACCTATTGTTATGATAATATATATATATATATATATATATTACCTCCATTTAATTAATTTCACACTTATCAGCTGGCATTTAAGTCAAATACAGTCATCAAACTTTACCTGTTAATTAAGGCTGACATGTAAAGATAACATTAACTTTAGGAGCTTTGGATTCAAAATGACTGGGTTTTAGGTAGGTATGTAGGTAAGGATGGTGAAACTATATTGTCCCAGTTAGGGAAATTTGTCTTGAGCTCTTGCCCTCAGCTGCAGTCATCACATACATAAAAAACAATACAAACATACAAAAAACAAACGAGTATATAAAAAAATTAGACTCTCACCTCCAAAAAGTTACATACCCACCTCTATAAATACACCTAAATAAACAACCATAAAATACAACTAGTCTAAGCCACCACTATTTAATAGCTTAATGCTAACCAGATAAAAAGAGTTTTTATATCTATTAATCATCAGCAAAGTACTTTAAACCTTTTCCCTAAAAGTAACAACTCATACTCGTTATGCAGAACATGTGATAAGTCACATACAATTTGTTTAGCATGTCTTAATGTGTCCTGTTCATAAATATGCTGCAGTGACATCTGTTCTGATACACCAACACAAAGTAAATTTACAAAGTAGATGACAGAAAAGTTAAATGTTAAAGGTTTGTAGGTTAAGAGGTAAATTATCCCCTGTTGATCTGATAGGGGCTATGAAAGTGCTGCAAAATTAAATTCAAGCTAAAACATTTCAATGTATATTACATTATGCTAGCGTATATTATAGGTCATATTAATAAACACATATTATAAATTCCACTTTTTGGTTGTGTAAGGCAGGGAAGAGACGGTAAGCTAAAATGCTAAAGCTAACATCTTGATGTTGGTCAAAAAATAATGTTGATGGTAAATGTAAAATTTCATTTCAAATTTTCATTGCACATGAAATTTTCATTAAAAAGTCTTCTCTCCGCTTAGTCTTCAAATTGCTTTGTTTAAAAAACAAAAGAACCTTTGCTAAATGTTTTCTGATGTTTCCATTGTAGTAATAAAGTGACTGGAGTCTATGAGCTGAGCTTGTGCAAGATAGCAGACACCGGAAGCCCAGGTAAACCTTTCCTAAAACTACTAACATTTGGTGTTTGAAATTCTGAAGAACTGCACAAGTGACAATATTCTGTTCAGCGATTATTGTGTATATTATTAGGTCTTCTGTGTGACTCATTGTGGCTGTTTGTTGTCAGGTATGCAGCGGCGCAGACGGAAGGTTCTGGACACGTCAGTGGCATATGTGCGTGGAGAGGAGAATCTGGCCGGCTGGAGACCCCGAGGAGACAGTCTGATCCTGGAGCACCAGTGGGAGCTGGACAAAATGGAGCAGCTGCATGAGGTGAGGACACTAGAAAAGAAAACCAAGCTCTAGGCTGCCTGTGCTTATCTGTAATCTCCAGACCCTCATCTCCATGTGCGTGTGTTTGCCAGGTGGAAAAGACGCGTCACTTGCTTCTGCTGCGTGAGAAGCTGGGAGAAACACCTCCACCTAAATCTCTGAGCGAGTCTCTGTCCCCCAGCCTGAGCAGCGGGACCCTCAGCACCTCCACCAGCATCTCCTCCCAGATCTCCTCCACAACTTTCGAGAGTGCCATCACCCCCAGCGAAAGCAGCGGCTATGACTCCACGGACATCGAGAGCTTGGTGGATCGAGAGAAGGAGCTGGCCACTAAGGTAAGTGCCACTTATTATTCTCCTCTGACATCAGCAAAACATGTTCACTCACAGAAATGATGCTCGCTGGAGATTTTCTCTTCTTCTGGCCACTCTCTGTAAAACACTAGAGATGGCTATTTATGAACATCCAGACTGATCAGCAGTTTCTGGAACACTCAGACCAGCCTGTTTGACACCAGCAACAATCACCTTTCTTATTCATTCTGATGCTCAGTTTGAACTGCAGTATCATCTTGACTGTCTTCATGCTTCAATGCATCACGTTGCTGTCATGTGATTGGCTGATTAGATATAGCCGAGTAGATTTTTCTGATACAGTGGCCTGTAAATGTAATCATTTCAGTCCAGTGTCATTAGAGGATATTTCATCAGCATAAGTGTTCTAATCAATGGAATCCAATGATTCATTTAGTTTGCTTAAAAATCTATATTTCTCATTTTCGTTGTATATTTTGCTGGATTTTACCATGTTTGTGATGCCACAAAGCCACAAAATCTCTACAAAGTAGTGTCCAAGTTATTTTTACAATAATTCAAATGGTTGAATGGATTATAGTCTAATAATAGCCATATAAAAGTTTGATGTGAGTAAAAACTTATATTAAATAAATAAATATATATATTTTTTCTTTTTTTTTCTCTGTCTCTTATGATCATTAAGAATTTATGTATTTGTTATTTAAATACAATAAATATTTTTATTTGTACTGTATTTAGATCAAATGCATGTTTATAGTTTTCTGTTTTAGATATTTTAAATTGTACTAAGCTGGATTTTTATTATCAGGCTTTGCTGCATTTTTAAATCATGTCAGAAATCAATCAATTACACTGACTTGGTGCAGATGACACTTATCATTACAGTTATTTTCCAACTGCTTACACACAAAATCTTTTCTTGTCACACGATTTCTGAAACATCTCACTCAAAATGCAAAACTATGCTGCAAATCTCCAAAACCAGAAGCTATTTTTCAGCCTTGAACTTGGTTTTCATTGGCATGAAACTCTTTTTTTCAAAACTCTACACACAATTCTCTACCTAAAACACAAAACTCTAACGAGAAACCACTTACTTTCTTTTTCCAAACACAACCAATCAAAATACCACACTTATCCACTGGACCACACACACACACACACACACACACACACACACACACACACACACACACACACACACAAAAGCTCTCTCTTTCTCCTCACATGTGCAAACACTAATTTCTTAACTGATCTTTAAACAATCACTGATTTAGTCTATTATAGGCCAAAGGTAATGGGACACTGGGCTATTCTGGTCCAAAAAAAAACTGTTTTTCCACCCATCCAAAATTTGTGATTATGTACATAGCACATATTCACCTTTTCTAAATCCTAACTTCCTAGAAAAAAAAAAAACTGAGAAATTCTTTTGAGCCCAGTGCTGTAAAGTGTATGATGGGTAAACCTATGCCTGCATGATGCTCCTGTTGGAAATGGACATTTTGTATGCTGTTTACACCAGTAATGTTTGGCCTGATAAACAGTTTTTGTTTCTTCATTGCATTGGTGTTTACAGTGTACCTGTTACCCCTCTCAATATATTACCGTCACTGTATTGAATTGTAGATATCAGGCTATAAAGAGCTAAGAGCTTTAGATTTAGAACAAAAAATTGTTTACATGCTGTATCCAAAAGTGTTACATTATGAAAGAAATGTTTGCCATTTAATGCAAATGTTTCATTCTGATGTGTTTATGACATTTTGAATGCAGTGTAACATTTTGAAGGAAATGTGAGGCATTTTGCATTTTGTGTGTGCAGTTTTGAGAATTGTGTGTATAGTTTTGTAAAAAGGGGACACTGTTTTGAAAACATGTGAAAGCAGTTGAAAATAACTGTAATTCTTATTGAAGATAAGTATACTTACAGTTTTGTGAAAACCATGACATGCAAATGTGTGTTAATTCTTTTACAGTGCCTCCGTCTCCTGACACACACTTTCAACAGTGAATACAACCAAATGTGCAACAGCATTAGTGACTGCAAGGTAACTTGGACTAAAACAATATAAAAAATGCAGTTTTGTTTGAATTGGAACATATCAGCTTTGATAACCTTGAATAAAACGGTGTGTGTGTCAGTTGTCAGATATCTCTCCTATGGGTCGTGATCCATCAGTCAGTAGTTTCAGCAGTGCCACCCTCACACCCTCCTCCACCTGTCCCTCGCTCTCAGACTCCAGGTACACACTTCACACGCAAAAGCACTATTACTTCAAATTACAAGCTTCAAAAAGTCAAATATTCTACAATCCTCTGTTTTATCCAGGACCCCTGAAGCAAACTCTCGTGCAACCAGCCCTTCAGGCTCAGACTATGAGAACTTCCCCATGGTGCCCATTCTGGAGACGTCCTATCTGGCCCGCGCCGGCAAACACGAGTTCCTCAACCTTGTGCCTAACATAGAGGAAATGAGGCCTGGGTGAGGGTTTGGATATTTTTGGATTTAGTATTGTGTTTAAGGCAAGACACTGCAGGTGTTTTGTAAAAACAAAAGAACTAGTTACCGACAGTCTTCCCTAGATTAAAAGTTTACATATCGGTGATTTCTTGCAAGTTTTTACAATTTTATATGTAATATGCAAATGAGGCATTAATTTGCATACATTACTAGCACAGATGTCAGAATTTTTGGTTTTCAGAATTTTTTTCTTACATTAGACCCTAACCCTAATTGTATTATTATTATTATTATTATTATTATTATTATATACATTTGAATGCAGCTGTATTAAACTACATTTATTTATGGATATATATATATATATATATATATATATATATATATATATATATATATATATATATATATATATATATATATATATATAATCAATATTTGGACCTTTTGGGATTCTCGGAAGCTATGTAAATTAAAAATGTAACACATGAAATATGGTAGGACCATTATTATTATTTACATCCCTCAACATGGTTTATATAAAAATATATGTATAGTAATGGAAATCTATGGACACACATTGGTAGTGTGCTAAAGGAAACATTTAAAAGTTTTTTACATTTTCTTTTATTACCAATAAACCGGAAAAAAACACTCTATGACATGCCAAAAAGCCTAAAATCTCAAAACTGACAAGATAAGTGTTTTGCCTGCAGTGTCTAATTAAGACTAGTGG
Organism: Danio rerio; assembly: GCF_052040795.2. NCBI lineage: Eukaryota > Metazoa > Chordata > Actinopteri > Cypriniformes > Danionidae > Danio > Danio rerio. The sequence continues at coordinate 32,406,979 of NC_141043.1, read as the reverse complement.
AGATAAACTGTAGCTAAACGTGCTAAAAATGTTGTGAACTGACCATTTCTGCTGCAGGTCTGTGGTGTCCAAGAAGGGCATCTTGAATTTCATGGAGCCCCGCTCGAACACCTGGGTGAAGCACTTTGTGGTGGTGCGCCGGCCGTATGTGTTCATCTACAACAATGACAAGGACCCTGTGGAGAGAGGAGTGCTGAACTTATCCACTGCACAGGTGGAGTACAGTGAAGACCAGCAGGCCATGCTCAAGGTAAAGCCTTACTCGCTCTCTGTAAATCAGCTACATTATTACCATACATGTCAGCTGAATGTCTGATTGTGCTTGTTTTGCATGCTTTGCAGACGCCTCATACATTTGCCATGTGCACCAAACACAGAGGAATCCTGCTTCAGGCCAACAATGACAAAGACATGAACGACTGGCTGTATGCCTTTAACCCACTGCTAGCAGGAACAATAAGGTATATGCGCCAACTTTGCTGTTATTTTACTCTCAGTTAATCCAACCATGATTACATTTTTCTGGTTATTTCTACATTTCTTTTAGTTATAAGATATTTTTATTATCATTATTTATACACCAAAATGTATACATCACAACATCAATGAGTTAAACAAATGGATTAAATAAAGATCAGGACACACCAAGTCTTTTAAATACACATTTAGTCCAAGAATGAATATATTAATTGGAAAAATAAGAAGATCAAATTTAGTTCTGAGAAAAAATTCTGTCATTGACTAAGTTTACACGCAACTTCTCACATTGTTAAAATATGTATACAAATTATACAGTTTTGTACAGGCGATCATATTAAACTGTATTGTACGCAAGTACACAGTAAGTAGGTATATAAAAACTTTAAGTGCCGATCTAAATGACTAATATTGCTTAGATGGAAGGATCAGAAACCTCCTACTCCAACACATGATGTCTTCTTCTTCCTAAAGTTGGAACAATTTGACCAGTTTAATAAAATGTGGGACCCATTTAGAAATATGTCCAAGCACATGTTTTCTTGTCAGATTTAGACTGCGTCTTTGTTCCAGCAAATGTATTTTAGTTTAGTGTGTGATACAGGTTGTACAATTTTAGTTGTTGCTAAGCAACATTATTATTTACCTTTTTTTGTTGGCATGTTCTAGGGCTGGGCGATCAATGGATTTTTATTGATCAACTCGAGTGTGAAGTTTATGTCAATTGGTTTAAATGAAAATCGGTTATCATCCTAACACGTGACGCTCCCCTCTTGATTTCTGTAGTCTCCGCCCGCATTTGCTATTGAAACATACAACAACATGGCAGCGTCAGCGAGCAGGGAAGAACTTGGAGAAATATTGCACTCTTTGAAGTGGAAAAAAAAAAAAAACAAGGACGCACAAACACACCCGCCAAATAAACTGCATAATTCAGGGCTCTAAGTCACGCATTCCCTGTTAGACACACGCATTTGAAACTGCGGTCCACACCATGTATTTCTCACAGTAAGAAGTAATAGATAAAACATTTAATGGAGAAGTTGTGCATATGTAAGCAACAGTTGGATGCTGAAATCCAATGTTGCTGTTTTCGGATAAAGTACATGATCTAGAAAGACCAGAAAACGATCAGTACTTTTCAATATCAACACTGACAAACTCGCTCAATGCACTAGACTGATTTACCAGATGCAGTGACTCAACACAAATTAAAGCAATACAATACAGGCCACTGGCCTAATAGAAGTACTTTATATGAACTAATGTAACACAAAATAAACATGATAATACCTATGAATTGCATGTTTTTTTTTAAATAAACAAATAATATAAATTATCTTGAAAAAAGGTCCCCTTTTAACTATCATACTGTAATTGTTCAGTGTAATTGTATAAAACGGTTTAATTTAAATGATCATTATTATAAATGTCTTGGTTACAACATTTGAAGACTTAAAAGCACAAACTGTTTCTCGATTCTGACTGTTTTTGCACACAATTGACAAATAGTCACAGGCAAATCAAACTTTAGTGACAGGGCATCAGTGGCCCGATTGGGCCAGTAACGATATTGTCTACTGTGCCGAGCATCTCACACGCTGTCCCTGGGCCATCGGGCAGTCCTTATTGCTCTGTTTAGTATAATTATTTTTGTCCTTTTCCTGTAATTTGCCATAAAATCCATACCTAAAAAAAAAAAACAAAGGAAAAAAAAAATGTTTACCTCCTTGACTAAAGTCCATCAGCAGTCACATTCACTTCTTTGTAAATGTTTTTTGTTGATGTTGTTGCCAACTGTCCTTCTGACTCTCCATGTTCTCCTGCAGGTCGAAGCTTGCGAGGAGACGGTCTGGTGTGATGAAGAACTGAGTGATCACACACACACACACATGCAGAGATAGTGCTCTTTTTCTCTCTGTCTACCTTTACAGCGTACCAAGTGTGTTAACACTTCTAAATCTTTGTGCTTCTTGATGGTTTCTCTTGTATGTAGACCTGTGGCTCTGTTCTCCTCTCCAGCAAATGAACTTTCAGTTCCTCTTCTCCTCCTCCTCCTACTCCTCCCTCTCTATTGTGTTATTATTGATCGGATTTATTCTGTCTTCAGTTTTCGTTCTTTGTCATAACTGAACCTCCTTCAAGTTGCATGTTGTAATAGTCTGTTTGTGTGTGCACGAATCTTCAGAGCAGGTTCTGCTTCTTTTCAGTTCATTTTTACAGTGTTGTCTGCCAGGAACATCTTACCCACAACCCTCAGGAGAAAGTCAGTTTGCTATAAACCCCTATGGCATTAAGGTTGAAGAAAATAAATAAGAATAGTATAATAATATATCAAATATTCCACATTTAAAGGTTTAAAAAAATCAACTTTCTCTCACAAACAGCTTTGCTCCAAATAGCGCAGAAAAAAATTGAATTTTCAGATGGACCAAAGCACTTCTTCGAGATGCTTAATTTTCTAAAAGAGGCTGAAATTGACTATTAAACTGAATGTTCTCGCAGTATTGGATTTGCTAAATCAAAGCTAGCAATGATAGTGGGTATGTTGACCGTGTACATACAGCCCATTGGCCCAGCCTGATGCAGTGTATTTGCTTGACATAAATTCATATGAAGGACATATGAAGGACGTAAAACACGCCATTTAGCAAAGTGCAGTATCTAATCATATGATGTACATGAAGGAAAGATGACCATGAGCTCTCATATCACTCTTTCAGTAGCCTACAGGAATATTCTGCTCGATTTCCTCAGTAGATTAGCTTAAGAAAATAAAATGGTGCAAAAGAATTACCTTAGACACACAGAACAACTGACCGAATGAATCCCATTTGTACATAACCTTCAGGATTACTGCGCTTATCGCTCTTCATGAGTTTCTGTCCTTACTGTATTACTGGAATGCCATTTTTGGCGGGCTGTTCGTCTCATCTGAAGTGAGATGCTGATTTGATTGGTTACGGTTACGCAGATATTCACATTTGCAGAGGAATTTCCGATCAGCAGGATCATTAAACCAGCCTTTTTGAAGAAGAGTAGGACTTTTAAATATGAGTGCGCATTTACCACATATCTCTTAACTTATTTTTATTAACAAGCGATCAGTGTTTTACATTATACAAACGAAGACAAGAAGGGCACTTTTTCCTCATTTATAGTCTTATTTATTTACTCGGACCACTAAAAGCGTTTCATCACTGTCAGTGGATGTAAACTGGGCCACTTGTGCAGTTCACTGCGGCGCAGTGAGGGAAAAGGGATGGTATGTTGTCTACTTTTAATAGTTGACTAGATGCAAAAACCTTTAAATGTTGTCTGAAATTGTCCTTTAAAATAAGCATTTTTTCAGGCTCCTTTGTGTGTTCAGTAATATCACGTTAATGGCAAAGAATAAGTCCGTTTTTTGGTCTTTAAAGGACATCACAAACAAAGGCAGCTAGAAAAATGTTGATTTTCGATGGACATTTCAGACTGCACTTAGAGGCTGAAGAACTCTTCAGTGTTTCTTTTGAAGATCTTTACCTTGTATGTTTGAACACATGCAGTTTAGATGTAAGTGCTGAAGTTAGCAGTGATCCAGTTTGATTTTCGGCAAACAACATTCCTCTGGCCAGACAACCAGCAGGAACTGATGACTGCTACAGAAGTGCTGATCACTGATATGAAGTCAATAAGCTCGCTTTAGTGCATTTTCACAGGAAACGCATGAAAACGACTCTGAATCTCTGAAAGTCCTCGGGTCAGCCAGCCTGCAGGCCTCATCGGAGCTGTTGGATTGTTAAGAAATCTGTGAAAATGTTCTGATTTGGCACATAAGGAGCATGGAGAGTTAATGAAGGTTAGCGTTTATCTAATTTTATGAGTTTATGTTACTTTTTTGGCCAGAGCAAAGGTTTTCTGATATATTTTTAACAATCTTTGTTGAGTGGCTTCACTGACTAATGTGACATTCATAATGAATTTCCATTAACTGTATTTATTGTTTTGCAATGTATATATTAGTTTGCAGCTCTTTGCACATAATATGCGTTTATACAAACTAACAACAGAACAAATAAAGCTTGAATTATGTTTTTTGTTTTCTGGAATGGAAACCAAATGGAGTGTGGTGTTTATGGAAATGGACTTTGAATGTATTTTGAGTTCCACTAAATGCATGAATTATCTGATGAGATATGACAAATATAGGGACTGACGTGTTGCTGTGCTTATTTCTTGAAATAGGAAATGGATGATGTTACATGGGCACTTTTTCCACATTTAGCCTAGAGTTGCGATGAGGCTTGTGCGTTTTAATTTCTAACATCAGGGAATATGTTTTCTAAAAATATAGCATTGTTTTACTGGCGCGTCATTTCTCTCTTTCTTTTTTTTCGGCTCACTCATGCATTTTTTTCTCCCATGCTGCCTTTGAAGCAACCCTGGCATTACTGTATCACCTCACGTTTCCAGATAAACATCGTTCCCTCTCATTGTGATGAAACGACAGAAACAGTTTAGCTGTGGCATTAACACTGTACATTATTTGTCAGATTGGCTTCATTTTCATACTTATTTTGTAAATATTTCATGTTGTATGGAACTTGGATTAAAATGTAAATATGTCTCCTGTATTTGTAATAATTATAATCCATTCGCTGTATAGCCTAGACGTGTAATGCATATATCTTAATTCTGTGTATGGTAATCTTGCACCATTGACCTGTTTAGTGAATGAGGTAAAAAATAAAATTACAACCAGTGCATTAGACAGAGGGCAGATCTCTTTTTGTGTCGTTCTTTCTCCTTACTCGACACTTGCGTTATGTTTATGATGCATTATATAATGTTAGTGTTTAAAGGTTTAATTTGTGACTTTTTGCCTATTTTATTATTTTTTTACTTTTCTAAATTGATATTGCTAGTAACTGTCAGATTTTTTTTCTTTATGTATATGGAAATACTGGACAGTTAATTAGGTACACCTTACTAGACCCCCTTTTGCCTGCAGAACTGCCTTAATCCTCTGTGGCATCGATTCAACCATATTGACATCATAGCATCACACAGTTGCTGCAGATTTGTCTGCTGCACATCCATAATGCTAATCTCCCGTTTTACCACATCACAAAGATGGTGTATTGGATTGAGATTTGGTGACTGTGGAGGCCATTTCAGCACAGTAAACTCATTGTCCTGTTCAAGAAACCAGCCTGAGATTATTCGTGCTTTATGACATGGTGCATTATCCTTCTGGAAGTGGCCATCAGAAGATGGGTACACTGTGGTCATAAAGGGATGTATATGGTCAGCAACAATACTCAGGCTGTGGCGTTGACAGGATGCTCAATCTTGTGCCAAGAATATATCCCCCACATCATTACACCACCACCACCAGCCAGAACCGTTGATACAAGTCAGGATGGATCCATGCTTTCATATTGCTGATTCCTAATTTTGACCCTATCATCCAAATGTCGCTGCTGCTGTAGCCTATCCGCCTCAACAAGGTTCAATGTGTTGCGCATTCAGAGATGCTCTTCTGTATAATTGGTTCTAACAAATGGTTATTTGAATTACTGTTGCCTTTCTATAAACTGGAACCACTCTGGCCATTCTCCTCTGACCTCCTGTGCCCACAGATCTGCCGCTCACTGGATATTTTCTCTTTTCTGGACCATTCTCTGTAAACCCGAGAGATGGTTGCGCGTGAAAATCCCACTAGATCAGCAGTTTCTGAAATACCCAGTCCAGTCCGTCTGACACAAACAAACATGCTATGTTCAAAGTTACTTAAATCCCCATTCTTCCTCATTCTGGTGCTCACTATGAAGTGCAGCAGATCGTCTTGACCATGTCTACATGCCTAAATGCGTTGAGTGGCTGACGTGATTGGCTGATCAGAAATTTGCGTCGAGCAGTTGGACAGGTGTACCTAATAAAGTGGCCGGTGAGTGTAAATAAATGAAACATCATATTTGGGTGTTTATATCTAATTAAATGTGTTTGTAGTGAAAGATATGACCTTCAGACCTTACTACAGTACAACTAGCCTAATATTAAAATTGTACTCAACCCATAACTTACCTAATAAATCTAATCGACTGTCGTTATCTATTCATGTAGTAATCCGTTTAATAATTAATTATTTTGATGAAACTTAATATATGTTACACATTATCACAGTGAAGCAATCCTTTCAAAAGCAAACCAATGTCCCAATTCACCTCATGGAAAGTCTAATTCCTCGTTTACTATGCTGCCAAACACTCCTCTCGTACAGACAGCTACTGTCAAAGCACAGTGGGCGGGGCACATACAGGAGGTGAAACAGGAGCTTACAGCAAATGAACGGACTCCAATCTCTGCTCAGAGAGCCTCCGCCTATCACAGCCGGAGATAGGGATGACGCCACGAGCACACTCATCCGTCAGGCGTGTTCATTGGGAGCTGGTGCAGTGCTGCTCCACAAGGCCGTGAATGAGGAAGTTCAGCAGAGACCGAATAACAGCAGTCAAAACCCTCATCGAAAGTCTCATTTTTGAACGGAACCAAACTTCAACAATGGCTCAGTAAGTATGAATTTTGCGTCTGAGATGCTGAGTAGTGAAATGTCCAACTTCTTTATCACCTTTGACTTTGTATATTAAACTTAAATGCAATGTAATCTGCTTATTGCACGTAATCAGCATTGACTGTCTCTATTCTGAACTGTCTACTTAATATCTAGCACCTTTTCTCTATGCTCGGACACAGATTTAATGTTGAAGTCTCTTTAAAGTCACCAAGCCAGACTGACGTTTGACCTACTCATGATTTCTTGTAATTTGCACTCTGTAATTAAATATAATCAGTGTTAATTCTGATAATAATGTCTCCACAGAGCAGATATTGCTCTCATTGGTCTGGCTGTGATGGGTCAGAATCTGATCCTGAACATGAATGACCATGGATTTGTGGTAAGTCACCATCAATGCATTTGCATTTCTTCATGATTATAACATGTTTAAGATGTTATAACAGTTGTCATTTTTTTAGGTCTGTGCATTCAACAGAACCGTCTCCAAAGTCCATGACTTCTTAAACAATGAAGCCAAAGGCACTAAGGTGATCGGGGCCGAATCGCTTGAAGACATGGTGTCAAAACTCAAAAAACCTCGCCGCATCATCCTGCTGGTCAAGGCAGGACAGGCTGTTGATGACTTCATCGATAAACTGGTAAATATCACCATGAAATGATAGTCCTAGTTTGTTGTGAGTGACTCAGAAGTTGTCTATATGCTTTATGTTGTAGGTTCCTCTTCTTGAGCCTGGAGACATCATCATTGATGGTGGAAATTCAGAGTACAGAGATACAACGGTGAGTTTGGCCATCTAAAATGAGACCTAAAACAGTTTTCATCATCATGTCGAATCTCAATATTACTGGTCTTCACATATAGAGACGTTGTAAGAGCCTGAAGGAGAAGAATCTTCTGTTTGTGGGTAGTGGAGTAAGTGGAGGAGAAGATGGGGCACGTTACGGACCCTCGCTGATGCCCGGAGGACATAAAGATGCCTGGTGAGGATAAGTGTGTATTAAATGGGGGAAAAAAAAAAAAATATATATATATATATATATATATATATATATATATATATATATATATATATATATATATATATATATAAATATGGACTATCTGGACTACCAAGTTTGGCATAATTTATTTGTTTTTGTCAGTAATCTTCTGAAATATTATTTAAACTAAAAATAGTTTAAATTTAATTAATAATGTAATTTTATGCCTGTGACTCAAGGCTGAATTTTAAGCATCGTTACTCGCGACACAATTCAGAAATTATTTGAATATTCAGATTTTGTACTCAAGTAGTACAATCACTACTCCAAACAACTGCACTTTTAATATTTAAATCAGTCTTATGTGGGATTCATTTCATAAATATATAGTTAAAAAAACATCATGTAATTTAAAACATCTTAATACTTTTAAATTAATTGATTATTAAGTGTATTTATGCGTGCACTGCTTGACAGTTTATTTGATTTTGTTTCTTCAGGCCACACTTAAAAGACATTTTTCAGAGCATTGCTGCCAAAGTGGGCACCGGAGAGCCGTGCTGCGACTGGGTTGGAGATGAAGGAGCGGGTCATTTTGTTAAAATGGTCCACAACGGTATTGAATACGGGGACATGCAGCTGATCTGTGAGGCCTATCATCTGATGAAGGACGTGCTTTGTATGAACCATGATGAAATGGCTCAGGTCAGACATCCACTTCCTTCTTCAGTTACTTTTCTATTTTTGTTTACAAGAACAGTCCATGATGTTGTAAGCCTTGGTTTCCTCCTTCCTCCTTTCTTCTGTATTTTGAAATATACCTCACTCTTTGCTTTCTAATGTGCCGTTTTGGTCTGCTTCCTCTTGAGAGTGAATTCCAGTGTTTTTGTTTTCCTATCAGGTCTTCGAACAGTGGAATAAGACCGAGTTGGACTCCTTCCTCATCGAGATCACAGCCAACATCCTAAAATTCAAGGACGCAGACGGCACTAACCTGCTGCCCAAAATTAGAGACAGCGCCGGGCAGAAGGGCACAGGGAAATGGACGGCTATCTCTGCTCTGGAATACGGCACACCTGTCACACTGATCGGTAAGATAGAGTGTCTTGCGTAATTTCCCAGTTGTGGGTGTGTTTCTGTTATTTAGATAGAGGGTGAGAGTCAGTTGGCCTTATAATAACACTCTGAATGAAGCGCCTCTATAATCAGCTTTACCGTCCACCTCTTCAGCTAATGTTGGCATAGGTGGGATTTTCTGTTCTGTCTTGTGTTGTGGCTTTTGGTGCAGGATTCAACTTCAGGGATGGGCTAATGTGAGACAATTTCTAACTAGGCATGAGCTGGTATAAGATTCTGACGGTATGATAACCTTAAATTAAATAAATATTCCCATTTCATGCTCTAAAGACTGTTCTTTTTACATGTCTGGGTAAAAAATTACTTCCCCCCCCCCATTGAACACAATATATTTAATTGTAAGAGATGTTTAAAATATTTCAGAACAGTAGCTTCTGATGTTCAGGGTCCTTTTCTGCTGGAAAAGGAAACGAAATGAAATACAATATAAAAAACACGTAAAAAGAATTTCTACCACTGCTCATATGTTCTGGTTTTATCCCAAGCCAGAATAGTTTAGGAAAGGAATTTTTGAAACATACGAACAGATATATAGCATTCCAATTGAACCAGATCCATTGATGGGCATTTTTGGTGTCGTGTCTGGGAATATAGATCTCAGTAAAGATATACATTTGATTATTGCATTCACTACACTGTAAGACATTTAATATTATTCAAGTGTAAAAGAGTAGACCCTCCAGCACACACTTTCTGGATAAATGAAGTGATGTCTTGTATTCAATTGGAAGATTAAATGCATGATTCGAGGCTTTAAATGCAAGTTCATAGACAAATGGTCCCCCTTTATAAACTACTCTGAAGAACTCCCCGGCCTTTAAAAAAATATATTTCTTTATAATGACTTCTTTATTTTTTCTATGTTATTTCTATTTTGTACTTTTTGAATGTCACCCAGCCCTGTATGTCAAATGATAACATATTGACTAAAAAATATGACAATGTATTCCCTCACTGTTAACTTTGATAAATCTGGAAGATTTTGTGATTCAAGAGGATATGACCTGGGTCTTTTTGTATTAAGATGCACCTCTTTTGTATATTCCTTCTGTTAGATGTTGTCAAGCCTCTCATGTGAAATGATAACATATGAACTGAACAAATATAGTACACTCTGTTTTCTCACTGTCAACTCAGAAAGTCAGGAACGATATACATTTTATTTTTATGTTGTTGTTTTTCTTTTAATGCCATGGTTGTGGTAGGGTAGGTATAATGTGGTGTTTTAAATGGTAAATGCAAAAACTCAATAATTAAAAAAACAGCTTTCATATACTGTAGGAATGATATAACCGAACATTTTAGCAGTTTTAAAGGGCACACAGGTTACCCCTTTTTATATATTTATTATAAGTCTTTTGTGTCCCCAGTGTCTTTTGTGTCTGTAAAGTTTCAGCTCAAAACACCCATCAGAGTATTTATTATAGCTGTTTGAAATGTCTGTATTATAGCTGGGAAAAGCTTGTTGCTGTTTTTTTTTTTGCACTGGGCCTTTAAGGCGAGACATCCCTGCCCACCGTTCCCACGTGCCTGTCAGCAACATGCCTTAATCGTCGCCCACGTCTGCCTCACGAAGCAGATCTCATGTAACGTTTGTGAGAAATACTGCAGTAAGAACTTTACCAATTAGTATTTAATGCGTTTTTTGTGGAGTTGCAACAATGAGTTCACCCACACACAGCACAGACACACACACGCATAGCACAGACACGTAGCACAGACACACACGCATAGCACAGACAGGTAGCGCAGACACACATGCATAGCGTAGACACACAGACACACGCACACACATAGCACAGTTACACAAACACATACATAGCGTAGACAGTCAGACACACAGACATACAGAGAGACCGTGAGAGAGACACGAGGCTGTGCTGATGAAGTGAATCTGAAGTGAATGGCTGTACTTCATTACACACGTGCACACGTTTTAAAACATGTTAAACTTGTACAGCTCACTCTTGATCACGTCTGATGATGATGGATGATCCTAGCAAACTGAACAGATCTTTTATTCCCGGTTGCTTTGCGCTCGTCCTGTCTTGTCGATATGAGTATATGCGTTACTACGGAGACATGTTAATGCGCGCAGCTGTCAATCAGTATTGGTTGGCGGGGGGACCGCACTCCTACGTAAAGTTGCGGTCGATCTGAAAACCACTCCAATTGGTCCACCGTTTTTATGTTGTTAAATTTAAAAAAAAAAAAAAAGGACTGGGTGTGTTTATTTCACCCCAATATGACAGTATATACACTACTTGCACACATGTATGTCCAAACAGCTTGAAAAGTAGATTTTTCACCATAGGTGCCCTTTAAAACCTTGATTTTTCCCAAAATAAAGTAAACCTTGAAAGCAGGCATTATCCCTTGCCTATTTCTAATCAATGATGTGTTGCCACTGAAAAATGTGAAATCTTTTCATATTTTCAGACTTGGGCATTTGGTTTTAGGTTGTGTACATTTTTGTTGAAAGGTCTCAGATTAATGCTATTTAACAATGTAATTGTGGTAGTGTAGATGAGACATTTGTGTGAATGATTTGTGACCATCTCTTCATATTTATTATCTATTTTATAACATTTTTGGTGCATATTAAAGGGAATAACACTTTAAAATAGGTAATTTTGGCAGAGAATTTTGTGCATCATTTTTCAGTTTGCAGGCGCAGCTTGTAAAACAGTAAAAAATTAAATAAATAAAGTGAAAATTGCAGAATTTAATTAGAAAAATTATTTTGGTCATATGTTAAAATACATTTTTAAAATCCATTATGAATAAAGCCAATAGATGAAAAATATTGTGATTTGAGTTTTGTGATTAGATTAAGTTTTTTTGTAAACTTTTATAAAAAATGTTCCCTTAAGATTGAGCAATACATGTCAGCAATGATGCATTTGTTTTTAATAAAGCAGTATTTAAACTGTAATGTGAAAAGTGCTATACAAATAAACTTGATCTGACTTGACTTGTTTTAAGATTATTGACTGCTTTTTGTATATTAGAATAAAATAAAAATAACATTTAAGGACATTTGCTCTCTTAAAAATAAAAATGATTAAAGATTAGATTTATAAATCAGAAACATTGGCCAGGACACTAAAAAAAAAAAAAAAAAAACAATCAGTTTTTTTTTAAGTTGTGGTGAATTAAGGTTTTGAAAACTTAGCAATGTTTTTTTTTTTTGTTTTGTTTTTTACAATTGGTCTCAATCAAAAACCAGTTGTGCTACAGTTGTCAATGTGATGCATGCTTTTATAAAGCAGTTTTTACAATCTATGCTTTGTTAAATATGCAATCTAAATAAACTTGACCTGGCTTGACATGTATTTGTCAGATCAGGACATGGGCTTGTATAGTGTCAGTAAAATAGATGTGTTTGTGTAGCGCTGAAGCGTGAGAGAGCAGATGTGATTTGTGAGGTTCTAGAGGAGGCTTTCCGCCTTTCAAAAGGCTGCATTCCAGTGCTGAGTTCACCATGACTGGCTGCTTTACGCTAGATATTTGTTCCCTTCCTCCTCTCCTCTTCCCTCACATGTTGGCCTTGGGTTGGGTGATAATATAATACCAAGTCATGCTGAGTTCAGGTTTTTGTGTTTGTGAATGTGGTAAGCTACTGTTCTCACAAATGTCTGGTCGGTTACACTGCTGAGAGTTACATTAGCAGTGTCAACAGTACCAGATATAAAGTGAATCATACTTTGACTTGTTGAAGCACCGTGGATAATGGCCTATAATAGTTAAACTGCTTTATTGAAGACAGAAGTGAAGATGACGAAGTATTGTCTTTACAAGTGTTGTTTTTTATATTACAATACTGGATTGATTTGATGGGAAAAAAATTCTTTGTCATAATGCAAAACAGTTAAAAAAAAATTTGTTGACTTTTAAAAATGCAGAGATACTAAACTAGATACTAAAATGTGCTTTTATATAGATATGACTACATAATAATAATAATAATAATAATAATAATAATAATAATAATAATAATAATTATTATTATTATTATTATTATTATTATTATTATTATTATTATAATAACTATTTTACTACTATGGAATTATAATTGTATATTGATATTAATAAAGCTAATATAATTATGCATTGTTTTACTTTATTAATAACTGTTGTAAAAAATAGTTGTTGTTAATAATACTGCTTTAATACTTCATGCTGTTCTTCATATTGTAATTCATGAAGATAACATAATTATCCATTTGTTGTACTTTTTTAATGACTGTTGTAAATAATTTGTTGTTATTATTAATAATAATAATGGCACATTCTTTTTCATGTTATCAATAATAATAATGCTTTAATACTTCATGCTCATTATTATTATTATTATTATTATTAGTAGTAGTAGTAGTAGTAGTATTAATAAAGATAATATAATTATGCATTGTTGTGCTCTATTAGTAGTTGTTGTAAATCATCTGTTGTTGTTGTTGTTGTTACTATTATTATTATTATTATTATTAAAATAATTATATATTTTTCATGTTAATTATAATAATAGAAATAATAATGCTTTAATAATTCACACAGTTTATTTTTTTCCACTTTATTGTCCCCAATGGGGAAATTTTTCTTGGACTTTAGGCCCACAATTTCATACAATGAACAGAAAGAGACATCTAAAAACACAAATCAACACAAACATTCAATCATTAACAAGTATGATAGATTTAAAAGTCTAATTGATGTAGGTAGAAAAAGATTTCCTTAAACATTTATATCTGCACACAGATATAATTTTAATTTTTAATAGCTTAGTCCTGAACTGATTGCTCCTTTTTCCCTATGATTCTCATGGCTTTACTAGCGCTCCAAGCTGAGCTTTAGATTGAACTGTAATGTTTTCGTACCACACAGTAAATCTTTAGCGTATGATGCATTCAATCACTCCATTGTAAGATAAAAGACATTATTTTTACCTATTTGCTTTTGTTATTTCCTCTTCTTATTCTTATTAATATTCTTAATATTATTATTTTAATAAATTTATTGTTGGACACAGTAGCGAAAGGAGAATCTAGGATAATTTAGCAGTCATCCAAAGTATTTTTGCTTGTGTTCTATTGAATAGATTTTTATTTTTGTTAAATTGAGGTGGGTTTTTTTGCAGGGAAAAATTGAACATTTCCTTACGATTCTAATCTCTGAGATGGTCTAATGGTGATTCTAATCTCATTATGCATGCAGAGCTTCGGTCTGTGTAACTGGAGATGATTGTGTGTTTGTGTCACAGGGGAAGCTGTCTTTGCCAGATGCCTCTCGTCTCTGAAGGATGAAAGAGTTCAGGCCAGTAAGAGCCTCAGCGGCCCTCAGGGTGTCAAGTTCACTGGAAACAAAGCACAGTTCCTTGAAGACATTAGAAAGGTGGGGTCAAATTAAATGTAGATAATTATAACATGCATAATGTGTTTGTATTTAAATTTGATTGTTCATTTGTTAATGTTAAGCACTATACATATAATAACAACAATAATAATACCAATAACAATAATGGCTATAATAAAGGTTTACTGGAGGGTTGTTTTTACTCTATGAATATAATTACTTTTATTTCTATTTCAGGCCTTGTATGCCTCTAAGATCATTTCGTATGCTCAAGGCTTCATGCTGCTGCGTCAGGCTGCGCTGGAGTTCGGCTGGTCTCTGAATTATGGTGCTATTGCTCTGATGTGGAGAGGAGGCTGCATCATCCGCAGGTAAATCCATCATTTATTTAAACAAAAATATTCCAAAAGATATACAGTCAAAGTCAGATTTAACGTCAGATTTATTAGCATTCCTGTTCAGTTTTCTTTAAAATCCCGAGTGCTGTTTAACAGAGAAAATGCTTTTCTCAACTGATTTCTAAACATCATAGTTTAAACAACTAATTTCTTTTGTCTTTGCCATGATGAAAATAATTAGTATTTAATAACACTTTTAAATAACTGCACACTAGGAGTCATTTATTAAGCATTAGCAAATAGTTAATTCATTGTTTTATTAAGAATTAATGTTACATACAGTAGTAATGTACATAATGTTAATAGACATAGCACATAATGTTAATAGATATTAGTAAGCTGTTTATAAATGCAGCTACAAATGTAGTGTTCTTGAATTATAAGCACTTTTATGTACTTAATGTTGGTATTTTCATACTTTAATGATGGTTATATAATGAGTGTTACCCATAATATTTTAGTAGATATTATGCATGATGGTGGTTCACTCCACTGTGGCGACCCCTGATTAATAAAGAACTAAGCCGAAAAGAAAATGAATGATTGTAAGATACAAGTATTTGGCTTAAAGTGCAATGTAAAGCCTTAACTAGGTTATTATGTTTATTAGGTTGGATTAATTAGGCAAGTCATTGGACAACAGTTGTTTGTTCTGTAGGCAGTCAAAAATAACAATTTCTTTAGGGGGCTAATATTATTGACCTTAAAAATTGCTTTAAAAAGTTAACTTTTATTCCATGCTAAATAAAATAAATAAAAAGACTCCAGAAGAAAACATATTATAGGAAATACTGCTCCGTTTAAACACCACTTAATAAATATTTAAAAAATAATACAAATTTCATTCATTCATTCTCTTGTCGGCTTAGTCCCTTTATTAATCCGGGGTCACCACAGCGGAATGAACCGCCAACTTATCCAGCAAGTTTTTACGCAGCGGATGCCCTTCCAGCCGCAACCCATCTCTGGAAAAATACAAATTTTATAGAGCTAAAAAGTTTGCCTTCAGCTGTATGCTCATTTCAGATTAATGGTCAGGATGGAAAGCCATATTTCTCTTCTGAAATCATGTGAAACTTCATCTTTTCTCCACCCAGTAAATGTTGTAACTCTATGAAGTGGTCATAATGTTTCATGTAAAAAATCCCACATGCACAGAATGAGGAAACGGTTTGGCTCTATGCTTTCATATTACTTGGGTAAGATATGAATAATGGTCCTGAATCTTTCCTTTGGCAGTGTTTTCTTGGGAAAGATCAAGGAAGCGTTTGACCGGAACCCAGAGCTGCAGAGTTTGTTGCTGGACAGCTTCTTCAGTAAGGCTGTACAGGATTGTCAGGTACAGGAAATGAGCCAAGAGTGACCACAAATTGCTCAGTTTCCTCTAATTGTGACACTACATGACTGTTTACATGCGGTTACATGAATGTATATGCCTCTTAAAGTTTGTCCAATCGGCTATATGCAAGTGTTTTTCAGCCACCGATAATCTTCTGGTTAAAGTGTGTGTTTTTGATGTGGCCATTTTAAATTTCTCGAGGTTTCTTTAACAGCACTGGTGTAACTTAATTATAACATAATTTGTAATCGACTTAAGCATTCATCTAGTTGTTAAAGTGTTTAAACAAGATGACAGGTATAAACGCAAGCGCCGTAGAGCAGCAGGCAAGCGCAGACACACCATTGAAAACACTGTGGTAAAATAAATGTCCATATTTTAAAGATAATGCAAGGAACTTCATTTAATTCAGTGCTTCTGGTCCAGTCGGAGTCTCCCTTTATATCATATCTCAATCAGGCAGTGATGTTCAATCATTTCAAAGAAACCAGATCAACAGATAAACATGGCTATTTTATAATGGCATGACAGTTCACCATAAGTTTATTTATTTATTTTATATAAATAAAATTTTATTAAAAAAACAAAAAACATACACCGATTTAAAGAGAACCACAGGTCAGCAGGGAGACTGCAAAAGACCAGCTTCTGCTTTAAGCTGAACTGACTGAATATCTACTATTAAATCTATTCAAAGATATACAGACGGTTGAGTTTGCAGCTGGATATTATTAGGAGATCGCTGACAGGACCAGTGAGCAGCTCCGCCAGAGCATCTGAAGCTCACATGCAAGTTTATTTTACACTCTATGGCAGAACCACCACTGAGCCTCGCTAGATCCTCCTGCATGGGCGCGTGTCTGTTATAAAACACTCACAGGACAATATTTTGGATAACTATGCAGATATATTAAATAGTTAACACAAAAATACAGAAAGAGAGACTTTCACTTCACGCATAACGTTTTTGAATAAACAGACCTAGATGTAGTTGCAGACGCGATCAGGAGGCTGTTTTTGCACTGAGTGAACAGGAGAGTGCATCATTTTGATATAGCATATTAATAATGGAATCCAAAAATTATACTATAATATTGAGAGTTAATTTTAAGCTATCTCACGGCCCACCTGCAGGATAGCTGCGGCCCACCGGTTGAGAATCCCTGTTATAGAGCAATTCACGAATCATTCATTCAAATGATTTGTTTTGGTTGAATTATTTACACATTTTACAGTTTTGCAGAAAATATCACAGCCAAATACAAACTGTTTTTTGAGTTTGTGTTTTACACCTTGAAGAAGAATATTGTGTTTCACCAGTAAAATTATTTACTGGCTGGTATATCCTGCTAATAATTTAATGTAAATTTTACTTGACAGTTTTTGTAGGTATGAGGCTTAATAGACATAGAATGTTCTTTATTGAGCACATAGACATGTCAGTAAATTTGGTTGTGCTTTGTGCAGGACTCGTGGCGTAGGGTTGTGAGTACAGGTGTGCAGCAGGGAATCCCCATGCCCAGTTTCACCACCGCACTGTCCTTCTATGACGGTTACAGACACGAGATGCTCCCAGCAAACCTGCTGCAGGTAAACCTCTAACAACCCATAAACTGCAAGAAAAGGTGTTCAGCCAAAAATGGGAAAACTTTTTATGCGTCCTGCCTGTTTACTTTACTGAGAACACATGAATCTGTAAACGGGTTACAAAGTGGAACTTTTCTTTTTGATTCTCTGCTCGAGCCCAGACTTGACCCAATCCGACCCAACCCCTGGGCGTGGTCGGGCCAATATTTCCTGCCACTATCTTTAGGCCAGGCCGGCCATGATCAAGAATTTGTGTTTTATGTTTGTTTACTCATAACTAGGCCCACACGGAATCTGCGCGCACAGAATTCCGCAGATTTTAAACCCATTATTGATTCTGTTTATTTACTTGAGTAAATGTGTAAATCTGAATTTATTCAGTTTTTATTCAGTAGTTATTACTTTTTATTTAATATATTAAGGTGTAAGTTATGATACTCCGCTGGATACTCCCAAAATAATTCCGCAGAAATCCGCAGATTTTTACTAAAATTCTCCGCAGAAATAGCAAAAAACGTCCGCAGATTCCGTCTGGCCCTGCTCATAGCTTAATTAGCCTAATTAGGTAAAAAGCTATACCACAATTAAAAATATTCTATGAATATTTTAGCAAAGTCGGTTTAAGCAACACATGTGTGGGTCTACAAACTTCCACAATTCGCAGTCATGCGCAGCAATGCTCTAGCTCCTGCAACAGCATCTCCTCTACTGGCACACATTCACACTGCACTTCAGCAGAGCTGAAGCAGCGCGTATGTAGAGCAGAAACAGTGCATAAACATCAGTGGATTTTACCGATGCATTTATTGGGTAAAATGGCTACTATATACTGTCATTGCATGTGTTTTTGGTCATTACCAATGCACTGTCACTTTAAAAGCATCAAAAACAGATCCAGCACCAAAATGATTGCGCACCGCTACTTCAACACCACTTATGCTCAGCACTGATGCACTTCTTCTGTGTGCGGTATGAAAGCTCTAATCTGGTAACATGGACGCCGAAAAAACAGGTGCTGCTCGCCCGTGCGATGTGAAAGAGGTAATGGCAAACACCGGAGACTTCCATGCTGAACAGACACATGAAGCAGGCATGCCATGGCAGAAAGGATGTTTTTAGAATTATATTTAAGAACGTCTTTATAACTTATTAAAAATAGTCTGGTTTGAATCTGGCTCATTAGTACAGTTAATGTGTCGGACCGGGTCAGGCTCAGACACAAGGTGCACAGGCTCGGGTTTGGTTTTTTTTTTTTTTTTTTTGGGTTCAATCTAAGCTCTAGTGTAAACAACCGAAAACAAAAGTCTATGAAAACAAACAATAAAGTCATGTGCTTGTATGATATGTGTTTATGGGAGCCTAGATTAAAGCAAGACACAACAATGATAGTTTTGTTGTTGCTTAAGTCTTTGCTAACAATCCATCGGCAAAGTGTGGCTTTACTTTAAATTACAACCAAAAGCAGAGACACAACTTGCATGCAAAATATAAATGCACACCATCTCTTACTAAAATAACCATATTATCATCAGAAAAATTGGATCCAGACGTTATATTATTGGAAAAATAAGGTGTTATGGGGCACTACTTTCCAAGAATTCAGCAGCCCTGTGAATCATTTCTGTTGATTTTATTTTAATCTCTCTTCTCCTCTTAAACAGCTGTTTTAGCCATTTCTCTCTCTACATTAGCTAACCTCACCTCAAACTTTGCGTCACTCTTTAGGCACAGAGAGACTACTTTGGTGCGCACACGTATGAGCTGCTATCAAACCCTGGGACTTTCATCCACACTAACTGGACAGGACACGGTGGGAAAGTGTCATCTTCATCCTATAATGCCTAAAATCAAGAAGCCACCATTGGTAAAACAGCAGACAACATCCCCTCTTGATGAAGGACCAGAGCAGCTGATCACATTCCTGCAGAAGAGCTGGAGTTCTTACTGAATGAGTGTTCAAACACACATTTCTATTTATACTAGATCATAGTATACACACTATTTGTACACTTTCGTTCTTGTAGTTTTAAGGTGCACTGTTGCAAACACACTATCTTCGAGTGTGTGAGATTTTTCCTGCTGTAAACCAGTCATACTTTGCCCCCAGAGTTCACAGCGTTAACCCTGGATTACGGGTGACTATTGCACTGCATTAGGCTAAATAAAGATTTCAATCCCTTTTTAATTAGCTTTTGTCTTCTTCACTCACACACCGTTTACAGCGAACTGGATTCACCCTGCTATTTTTAACAGTAAACGCTGGATATATAACTTGTTTTTGTGTGTACTTCTAATGAGTCGCCAACAGAGGGCAGAAACTCTTTGTTGTGCACTTGTTTACATTACTGTCATTTGCAGATGACTGATTATCTTTTCGAGTATGAAACCATATTAACTCGTATACACAGGATCTACATATTATTTGCTTGCTAACAGTCAGTTGACATTAATATTTCACAAATATGTAACTAAACATTTGTTTAATATTTAACCCTTGTTATTGTTGTATATTTTATCTTGACATATTTAGTATCATGTGAAATTGGATTGATGCCATCTCAAGGAACAATCATTTGTGAATTTTATTTTTAAACAGCAAGGCCAAAATATATATATATATATATAATTTCCCCCCCCCCAATTTCTGTTTAACGTAAAGATTTCTCTCACATTTCTAAACATAATAGTTTTAATAAGTCATCTCTAGTAACTGATTTATTTTATCTTTGTCATGACAACAGGAAATAATATTTACTAGATAGTTTTCAAGACACTTCTATACAGCTTAAAGTGACATTTAAAGGCTTAACTAGGTAAATTAGTTTAACCAGGAAGTTAGGGTAATTAGGCAAGTTATTGTATAATGATGTTTTTTTCTGTAGACTACTAAAAATATCTTAAAGGGGCTAATAATTTTGACCTTAAAATAATTTAAAAAAATTGTAAACTGCTTTTATTCTAGCCGAAATAAACCAAATAAGACTTTCTCCTGAAGACAAAAATATCAGACATACTGTGAAATTGTCCTTGCTCTGTTAAACATTCATTCATTCATTTTCTTTTTCGGCTTAGTCTCTTTATTAATCCGGGTACCCCACAGCGGAATGAACCGCCAACTTATCTGGCATGTTTTTACGCAGAGGATGCCCTTTCAGCCGCAACCCATCTCTGGGAAACATCCATACACACTCATTCACACTCATGTACTACGGACAATTTAGCCTACCCAATTCACCTGTACCACATGCCTGAGCACCCGGAGGAAATCCACGCGAACGCAGGGAGAACATGCAAACTCCACACAGAAACGCCAACTTACCCAGCCGAGGTTTAAACCAGTGACCTTCTTGCTGTGAGGCGACAGCACTACTTACTGTGCCACTGCGTCGCCCTCGTCGAAAACTAATTATTCTGAATTCAAATAATAATTCAGGGGGAAGTGGGTGTTGCGGATGAAAGTGAAGAGAGTTGGGGAGTCACAAAAGAAAGTGGGGTGGGGCGAGGCGGGGAGGGGGGGGGGGGGTGCGTGTGAGAAGAGGTATCAGTAAAACGATGTGCCGGATCCAGCTTGTTCCAGCACAAATTAAGCCCTGGCTATAGGTGAATTGGTCCCACTTTATATTAAGTGGCCTTAACTAATAAGTACTTACACAGGAATTAATAGTTTGTTGCAATGTACTTATTGTGTAAATATATGTATTTACTGTGTACTTATGCTCGATTAAATACATGTATGTAATTACATCTGTAATTAACTTTTGTAATTACATTTGGAAATACACTGTTGACCATCTCTTACACCTTAACCCACCCTTAAACCTACCCATGCCACCAAACCTGTCCATAACCCAACCTCTATCCTAACTCAAAAGCACCACACGTGTTCTCAAATACATTATAAACACAGTAAGTACATTGTATTTATTTTTTGATGTAAGTACATAGTAGTTAAGGACACTTAATATAAAGTGGGACCGATGAATTTAATAACCTAAATTGGCCCTAGTGTATGGGTGTTTCCGGGCATCTGCTGTATAAAACATATACTGGATAAGTTGGCAGTTCATACCACTGACCTGCAAAAAATAACCTGCAAAAAATTATGTGTCGACCTGCAAAAAATAAAAAGACTAAGCCAAAGGAAAATGAATGAATGTATATTGCTAAATATTTATTTCTTTATTTTATTATGACCTATTTAGTATCATGTGAATTTGGATTGATGCTATCTCAAGAAAAAAAAGTATTGATTTTTAAACAGTAAAGCGTGTGTGTGTGTGTGTGTGTGTGTGTGTGTGTGTGTGTGTGTGTGTGTGTGTGTGTGTGTGTGTGTGTGTGTGTGTGTGTGTGTGTGTGTGTGTGTGTGTGTGTGTGTGTGTGTGTGTGTGTGTGTGTGTGTGTGTGTTTTAATAAACCAGAAATTATACCATTTTGAATAATATTCAATAATAAGTTAATTAATAACTCTGTAATTATTCTATATGTAAATAATAACTCAGTAATAATAACATTATTCAGAAGTGTTTTACTTTTGTTTTAGAGATTAAAAAAAATATGCCAACATTAATGCATGAAGACATTTCCAGTTTTAAAATGATTTAAGATGTTGTGGCCATTTTAATTTAGTTTTGAAGAGATTAAAAAATAGTTTCAATTATGTTTGATTTTATATAGATTTAATAGGTTTTCATCACATAGTTTTGATGACACTGTATTGTGCTGGTAGCCATTTATAATCAAATACTTTGTTTCACATGTAACTGTTTGATAGTAAAAACATATTTACTACTCTGCTTTCTGCTGTGTAAGATATGTGTACTGTTAAACCAAGCAATAAACTGTAAATAGGTAGTAATAAAAGAAAAATAGAATTTCCTCCTGGATATTTCACACTGCACTGATATCCTTAATTCACCTTCGACCTCTTTAAAGATCCAAGAGCTAAACAAAGCAGCAGGTGCCTAACATATATGTGTGACTAAAGATGTCACTCCTACGTTTAAGGTATAGTTCAACCAAAATGCAAATGTACTCACTATTTACTCACTTTCATCTAGTTATAAACCTTGATGAGTTTCTTTCTTGTGTTGAACACAAAAAAGATATTTTGAAGAATGTTAAAGACCTGTAACCATTGACCTCCATTGTAATGCAAGGCAGGTTTATTTATATAGCACATTTTATACACAATGGTAATTCAAAGTGCTTTACATAAACAAGAATAAATGAAACGAGTATGAGAAAATAGCAAATGATAACCGATTTAAAAACTGATTAAAATGTGTTAAAACAGGCTATAAAAGAATGGAAAAGAAAAGAAAGACATAATAGTGTGATATGTCAGACGTAGCACAGTGCTCATTCAGTAAAGGCACAGCTAAACAGATGTTTTTTAAGTCTTGTGTTGAATGTGTCTAATATTGGAGCACATCTGATTATTTGTTAATAAAATGTGAATAAACCTTTATCCACGGAATTCTAGTAGTTAAAAAAAAAATTAAATGGTTACTGTTTTCCAACTTTCGTCAAAATATCTTTTATTTTTTTGTGAATATTATGTCATCCTTTTTCAGTCGAAAAGAAGATATTTTGAAGAATGTTAAAAAACCTGTAGGTAAAACAAACACTATGAAAGTCAATGGTTACAGGTTTCCAACTTCCAAATATCTTCTTTTGTGTTTTAACAGACGAAAGACACTCATGAAGGCTGGAAACAAGTAAAGGCTGAGAAAACAACGAGATATTCATTTTACTGTGAACTTAAAACAAATACTATGAAATTTAGTGGTTACAGGTTTCCAACTTTCTTCAAAATATCTTCTTTTGGTGGATTGTTCACACAAATATGAATATTATGTCATGATTTTCTCAGCCAAAAAGAAGATATTTTCAAGAATTTTAAAAACCTGTAACCACTGACTTCTAGTAGATAAAAAATGACTATGGAAGTTAATGGTTACAGGTTTCCAACTTTCTACAAAATCTCTTCTTTTTTGTGGATAGTTCACCCTAAATGAATATTATGTCATTATTTTCTTAGCCGAAAAAAATATATATTTTGAAGAATGTTAAAACCCTATAACCACTGACTTCTAGAAAATAAAAAAATACTATGGAAGTCAATGGTTACAGGTTTCCATCTTTCTTCAAAATATCTTTTTCTTGTGGATAGTTCACCCAAAACAAACAGTCATAATTTTCTAAGCCAAAATTAAGATATTTTGAAGAATGTTAAAAACCTGTAACCACTGACTTCTAGTAGATTTTAAAAAATACCATGGAAGTCAGGGGTTACAGGTTTCCAACTTTCTTCAAAATATCTTCTTGTGTTTTTGTGGATATTTCACCAAAAATGAATATTATGTCATCATTTACTCAGCCAAAAAGAAGATATTTTGAAGAATGTTAAAAAAAAACATAACCATTGACTTCCAGTAGGTAAAACAAACACTATGAAAGTCAATGGTTACAGGTTTCCAACTTTCTTCCAAATATCTTCTTTCGTGTTTTAACAGAAGAAATACACTCTTAAAGGCTTGAAACAAGTAAAGGTTTGTAAATGCTCCAGCCGTCGAGAGAGTCGGTGAAATGCGCTAAACGTATTAATATATTGTTTGAAAGAGCTCCAGAGCTGAGTGCCAGTCTCAGGCGAATGATGCTGACTCATTGTGGCGATTCAGCGCATAGAAAGCCAGACGGGAAGTGAACACCCTCTTTTGACCCATCTGCCAATTAATTATGCATCGACTGGGGAGGAGTCAGACTACAGATGAGGTCTCACAAAAACAAGAGATGCTGCAGTCTGAACCGACAAATCCCACAGACCAACACTTCATTTAAGAGCTGATGTATGTATATAATCAAGCATGTTTTGTCTTTATGCATGTTTGTGGTTGTGTTAAGGTGACTTCAAGGTGTCTTTTAGAGCAGGCGGGCATTGCTTTTGTTAAAATCATATAAATAACTCTTCAAAAGAAGTATGAAATCAATGGGTGTATTTGCTTTGGCTACTTTTAGTATTACACAAGTACCTATTTTAAAAATGTGCATGCAATAAGAATGCCTACTAATTTGCCCTCTTAGTCACCTAATGAGGGAACATCCTAATGGCATTCCTTTACCGTACTGCGTCAATTTGTTTTGTGCAGGTACAGTACCTCTCTCAAACATGACAATGGGAGTTAAATGGGACAATCGTGATGTTTTCCACAGAAGCATGTTCCTCATGCGGGTACTGCTGAGTCTGTTTCCTCTGGTCTTTGTGATCTGGAATGGCGAGGCGTTACCTATACAAGATAAACAATCACAAACCAATGAGGTGAGATTCTTATTTAAAGAATTTCAAAGAGAAATCAAATGCATGCTGGTTAGTATTTGTTAGGTTCTTTGTTTTGTTGGCTAAAAATAACTGTACTGCAGTCTTTTAATACTGGTACTGCTGTAAAAAATCAATAACTGTGATCCAATGCCCAAGTCCACAGAAATGTATATTATCTTCTAGATACTGTCCAAGGAAGAGGATGGGTTGAAGATGATAACATATGTGGCAGAGCTGAACCTCACCAGTAAAGAACTGGCTGATCTTGACGCTGAATTGTTGAATGGCAAACTGTGGGAGAAGTCTGATAAACCTTCTAAAGATAAGTCTCCGTGCAAGCTCTTCTTCTGGAAGACCTTCTCCTCGTGTTGAGTCTGGGAAAATGACAGAGCACATGCTGATGAGTGTTTAAATCTACTGTCCTGCCTTTAAAGTTTGCCAATCTAATCATGTATTGTATTGAAATCAAGAGAATGTATCCCTTTGGCTTCTGCTGGAATATAGTTTTTTTATATACTTTTAACAGAATGATTTATACTGAATGAAACCTCTTTTTGAGTTATCTCCAAATAATACAATGGCCTTTAGCATGCCCCTTTGTACTGTTTGACATCCTGTTTGAAACATGTAATAAAAGTAATAAATCTCTTCATGTCATCTTTATAGCTTAAAAATGAGTTCATAACTTCAAAATCACTAATAACATCGACATGCCACATTAATATACCATAGCATTGACCAACCGTCATTGTGAAGGGTGGTCAGAGTAGGCCTATTACGTGCAGTTTGGCCACCACCTAATGGTAAAGTAAGGGAACTTCTTTTTGATGGATGTGGCCTGTTTGTATAGTATAGTACAGGGGTTCCCAAACTTTTCAGCCCGCGACCCCTAAAATGAGAATGCCAGTGACTCGTGACCCCCAATATTCTCTCAGGTGGTGGTTATAAATACAGAAACCTTGTATGCAATGACGCGCACACACACACCAATAGACCCAAGTCTATTCTTTGTTTTTTTTATGTATGTCAGTGCTGTAAATGGGCTAGAAAGTTTAACCTGGTGTTACAAAATCTGCTGCATCTAACAGTATTGCTGTGTCTTTAGTATAATGTAATTACCCGAGAAGTCGCAATCCAATAGAACTAGTAACTATAAGCTACCGTAGTAACTATATAGTTTATAGTAACTATAAACGACTATTTTTTCTCATCAGTAGGTTATTGATCAAATACAGTAAGTCTTAAGGTTTAATAAAAATTAATTGATTTTTGAAAATCACCAGGCGACCCCCCTTCATTGTCCCGCGACCCCTCGGGGGGTCCCGACCCCCACTTTGAGAACCTCTGGTATAGTATATAGTATTATAGTATAGTAGTATTTGTTTTACCTACTATGGAAGTCAATGGTCAAAGTTTTTTAACATTCTTCAAAATATCATTTTTTGACTGAGAAAATTATGAGATTACATTCATTTTGGGTGAACTATAGTAATCCACTTGCAATTGCAAACTGACTAACAAAGAAATCATCTACTTACTAGGTATTTTTACATGCATATAAAAAAGAAACCAGCACATGCTGTGGTGGCTAGGGGTGTTCGGTTGCAGGGTTTTTTTGGAGTCGACTCCAATTCTTGACTCCTAATTTTGGAGTGGGTGGAATCGACTCCAGAATGGACTCCAAATTAGGATTAACATATATTGCATTTTATACAATTCTATTGTGTCAGTTGCAGCTTTACATTGTGCAGTTCTCCTCTGGCCAGACAAAACCAGCAGTTTATTTCGGCTGCAGTCAAAAATAAAATGGTTATTAACCTACACTTTTTTTACAGCACATTTTAATTGTCCAATTTAGATATTTTAGAAAATTGCATTGCAATCTTGGAGACAGAAAGCTAAAACATCAATGTGTTATCAAAATATTGAACGAAAAGAAGTGTAGCTGTTAATCAACATAGACAAAACACCCCAATTGAGCCTACAAACAACGTTTGAGTCATAAAATAGCCTATTTAATGTAAATTAATGAATAAATTACCTATATAAAGGTAAAACAAACAGAGCTCCCCATAGAGAACCAGTCAGCTGTATATTTACTACAGATATGGTTAGATGGTCACTATGGTGGTTTTCTAACAATAAGAAGACTGCATTTTAATTCTAAGATTAAAATGTAGTATTATTAGATGATGAAATTATTTGTAACATTATTGATTAGGATAAAAGGTTTACAGATATTAAATTAAAACCACCCTGTAGGTGATAGGATCACACTATCTAAAGGTCTTAATTCATTCAAATGGAGAAACTGAAATAAACATTTATGGATTAGTAAATAATAAATATGAGGAAATGTAATAAAGAATTTTACTTATGCTGGAACATTCACATAAGAAATAATATACATTTATATTAATAGCAGGATCAAAGTAAAAGAAACTCAATTATTGAGGAAATTAACCAAATAAATAAGTGAAAAGGTTGCAAACATATCATTTTATTTCTTATCATATATCATCTCATCTCCTATTCTTGATAACGTAAACAATCACTTTTAAACACAGAAAGCAGTTCAGTATTGAAAGAGAAACATTTGGACACATCTCCAGTACTTTAACAGACTTAAATCACAATGTGGAATGTTAATGTTTTCAGTTGTAAATTTTACACAGAAGTCTCTATCACGAAAACTTAAAATACACTGCGTTACCGATAGAGGAATGTAAAGTGACGTCATTGTGAAAAGGGTATGTCCTTCTACATACAATAGAAATCAGAACATCAAAATGTTTCTGTTTTATGTTGTTTATAATTGTTTAAATCGGCCAAAATAAAAAATGCCAAACAGCTTAGTTCAAGAAACTAATGTAATGTAATGTAACTGCAACGTACCATGTAACTGCAGCAATAAATTGTTTTTGCACTACTTACCTCCAAAATCGCTTTTTGGACTGAGTCTGGACACATCTGAATCCACAAATCACACCAGAGGATTGAAACCCATCCATAAAGCAGCTTACAAAAGGTATGTTTGTTTGTGTTTTTGATCAACATGATCGGTGATGCTAACTAACCTGCAGCCCGGCTTGAGTGGAGAAAAGTTTAGCCCGTAAAAACATTAGCTTCGTATTTAAATAGAATTGTTTAGCATAAACAAGAAACTGCTACTCTACAGTTTGTTTAGACTGTTTTAAAGAGTTTTCGTGATGCATTTGGACATTAAAAATCGTCATCCAGACAGTGATGGTGGAGGGAATGTTGAATTAAACATTAACTGTACCGGATTAGTGATGTTGTATTGAGGTAAAGTTGGTTTTATTTTGCGCATTCATTCAATTTTGGACAATGACAATTTGTAACACTATATGATTATTGCCAAAAACTGTAGTATAGAATGTAAAAGGGACTTTGCTATTGCTTACCGCTCCATTGAATATTGGGTCTGAAATCACATGTGTAACTTCAGCACAGCACTATATACTGGACTGTAAACAATGTTGTACTTTGAAAGTCATTGGCTAATAATGTGATTTCCCTATTTAGAATTTGCAATCAATACTTTTCTTAAACTATATTATTAAGCAGAAAGTCTGAATGTGTGAAAATAAAATAAAAAAACTTTTCCCCAATTGATGTTGTGGTGATGTTGTGGGTCACCTTGATGGATTTTTTTTTTTACTCTAAGATAATGTTGAATCTCTGACATGTCCATTAGGTCATTCTGCACTGATCCAGAGTCTGTGTTTACTGAGATATATTCACATTTTATCAAAACCTTTAGAATTCATGTTGTCATTTTGATTTTGATTAATATTGTAATACTGTGTTGTTTGTCCGCTTTCAATTTTAGTTCATTGACTTAAAGGAAACACAATTTATTGGAAGTAATAAACACTGGTTCTTCATGTAAATTTGGAATTCAGTTTAATGGATTTTCCTTTTTCATTTTCATTTAGCTGATCTTTTAGTTTTTCCTTATTGGTTTTGTCAAATTTATTAATGCATACAGCTTTTGAGGTGTTTGTAATGTTTGTTTCTTTTATTTTGGTGAATGAAAACTAATTGATTTACTTTTTATATTTTCTTTTTCAAATGTGTTTGCCTTTTATATAGTTTTTTAGATTGTAGTAATTATATTGTGTTTTTATCATTTTTATTAGATGTGTTAAATAATATTTCAGTCAGATTCAATTTGTTTTGCAGAAGCACTTTTTTAGTTTTCGGATTCTTTCAAATTTATTATTCTTTTTTGTATTTTCCATTTTACATGCTTTAGCCTCAAAACATGCTTCAAAGAATTAGTTTTTATGCCACGATTATCCTTTCTGTGTAAACACCAAAGAAATGTGAAATAATAGGTATTTAGACATACACAGTACTAGGGCTGCATAATATGTTACAGCATCAATATCGCAATGTGATTTTTTGCAAAAGTCACATCACAGGATATGCAATGTTATGCCTTGATGACAGTTTTTCATTTGTGATTTTGAGGCCTGTGAGTGTATAATTATTTTAAAACATTTAAGCATAAGAAATTATACTGAATTGTATTGAATTGTTTTTATTATTGAATTACTGTACCTGAATACTCTTAGACTCAGAAAACGATAAACCAATATTTCAATTGTATGTTTTTTTGTTTGTTTTTTCATTTCATTGTATTGATCTATGCTTGTAGATAGTTTATTATATTATATGCAGATGCACTTCTCCACAGAATCATCCCATTTCGTCTAAAACTATTAGTTCTTTTCAAATAGAACTATTTTTTTTTCAAATTCATGTCATCTGTAGAATAATGTTTTGTTCATGAATATTCCTTGAAGAATAATAGCATTGCGATGTTCAATTTTTCCTATATCATGCAGCTCTACACAGTACATTTGGATTAACTTTTATTATATAACAGCCAACAGTGGAGACACATAGTGCATACTGCAAATTTAAAATACACATTAGCTTGATGACATGTCTAATGTTGGATTCACACCAAATGCCTAGCAGCATGTCACTCTGTCTAGTTTACTCACTGGATTATTTTCACCTTAAATGTGTTTTTTGGTCAAGTTGAATCATTTAAACTTGTGTGGTAGATTCCCTCTATGCTAGGTTCCCACCATTACATGCTGTCATGGCATTGCAGTCAAAAAGTGTGGTTATAGTGAGAAGTCAATGTGGCAAAAACCTAACAAAACCTGATGAAAAGCAGGTCAACTTGAACAGTGCACAAGGGTTAAAGGGACAGTTCACCCCAAAATGAAAATACAGTCAGTTTACTCATTCTCCGCTTGTTACAAACTTGTTTAAGTTTTTTTATTATGTTGAGCACAGAAGTAGTTCAGTTCATTTATGGTGAGCTCTGTAAGATGGCTTGATGTTGATGGATTTGTGTTTTTTTTTTTAACAGGCGTGTGTATGTGTGTGTGCGTGTGTGTGTGTGTGTGTGTTTGTTTTTAGTGGGTGATGTTTTACCCTTATGATGCAGCTCTGAAGCGGCTGACACAAGATGATATCATGCTAAACTTTAAAGCGGTGATGCAGGGTTCGGAGATGCTGCGAGAGGAACACTTAACTTCTCAACATCATCCTGGACTGCAGGCAACCAGCTGAAGTGCTGGAGAAATTCAGACTGTTGCCTGGAGGACATCGAGCTGGGCCCTTTGGGAAGCACAGGTGAAACACACACACACACACACACACACACACACACACACACACACACACACACACACACACACACACACACACACACAGAGTTGTCACAATTATGAAAAATGGCTTATTATTAATGCAGTAAGAAATAATTGAGATCCATTTGCAATTCAAGTCTTCTGATCAGCCCCTCAGACCTAACAGACCATTTTGGATGAAAACGAGGAATGAAATTCTCGAGGTTTCTGGTGCATCTGTTCACCATAGAGGGCTTTTTATTCAGAACAGACTTTGAGCCAAACGTCATGATGATGTAAAAATGAGTACAGAGAGGAAGACAAGACGCCTGTGTGGATGGCCATTAGCCTATATGGAAATATTTACTTGTCCACTTAAAGCTAGTCCAAGATGAACCACAACTGAATTCTGAGATTGATGATCTGTTTTGTGATGCACACAGATTTACTTGCATTCAAAGGTTTAAAAATGTGAAGGATATTGCGGATAAACTTCGTGAGCAGAGAATAATTCATGAAGAGTTATTATCTGAAATCATACAGACTAATTCCACTCAGCAGGTTATGAGAAATATTTGACTGCGCATTCAATTGGTGAGATAGATAGAAACATAGACAGACATAAATAGCCTACATACATTCAGGGCTTGACATTAACAGGTGATCCTCACTCACCGACGAGGGCTTTAAGGTGGCACTCAGGCCCGGCGCCAGGAAGTCAAAACTGAGGGGGCGCAGTCTTTAACTGCATAGGGGGGCACGACCTGGTGACTGATTTTGGTCTTTTGTTTCTTTCATTTAGGCTATTTATTCACATTTATTATTACTTTGCATTACTGCCTAAGTTACTGACCTGAGGCAGTAATATAGGCTACGTTTTAATAGTAATAACAATATGCAGTTTCGCTATTACGAATTTTATTAACGATGCATACCGCTTATTAATGCAGACGGATCATGGCTTCAGTGCCAAACGAGTGCTTTAAATCATGTTATTCTCCCCATTTCCGTTTTATTTCAAATAACAGGCCTATGAATGTTTAAAGTTTTAGGTAAAAACGTCAAATTATGCCCACACATGCAAGCTGACCCACGATCAGACTGTTCATTTAACGGGTAAATAAATATAGTGAAATCAGCTTAACCGAGTTATCCCGCTTCACGTAGCCTATTATCCAACCAACATCAGTGTTAGGGAAAAGCTAAATGTTACAAATGTCATTTAAAACAACTTAGTTATATTATAAGGCATTAGTGTAGCCAGAAAAATACCTAAAAAAGATACCAAAATTCACATGTTATTACCGTGAAAATTGGTTAAATTGCAATGAGATGAAGAGCATCTGACAGTCTGGGCAAATTATGAAACTTCTGCTCAGACAGCGATGTTTACGAGCGAGCTAAAAGCTGCATTGTGTAACTATGGTACACAGACGGTACTCTTTATAGTTGCCTAAATATCATTCTGAAATCCCGCCAAGACTCTCAAAGAGCGTAAAAGAGTAATAAGAGTTGAGCATGATATGACGTACTAGTTAGCTCCCATAGAAATATACATTGGATGTCGCCTACCTTGATGTTGTCTATTGGAAGGAATGCGTCAATAGAGCCGCCATTTTAGTACAGGGTAGCGCTCCTTTGAAATGAACGCTCCTTTTAATTAAGCGCCATCTAGCGGTCACATGATCTAAAGACTAAATATTATGACAACTTGTTCAACGTCTTTTATAAATATATATACCTTGATATAACTTTTTTTCTCACCAACACACTGGTCTTTTTCACAAGACAAAATTTTGTTGTTAGAAACTGTATTTTATATACTTAAATTTGAATTTGCATGCTAAAAGTCCTTGAGTAAAAGACATTTTACTTGATTTGGGTCATTAAAAAACTCCCTATGATGTAGCCCTGCTGTAGTCAACCTTAATCCTAATGTAGGTTGCCATAAAACCAAAACAACACCCATTCTTGTCTTAGGACATTTTATCAAGCAAATTTTAAAATAACAGTAAGTTCATGACATGTTAAATATATAGTCAAATTTGCTGGTTTTAATCATACAGAATAATATTAAATATAGTTATGAAACAACCATAACATAACCCTTATGTCTTGGAACATCTTGACTAACTTTTTATTACCTACACCAAATGTTGACTAATGAAGGTACATTTATAACAACCATTATTTGTTAGACTCCTGTATTGTCAAACCATGTTGCATACAAATGCACTCAACAGACTTACATGACAGTGCATTGCTGTAGAGGACAAATAAAACACGAGACAGATGTTTAGAAAGAGTATAGTTTATTTAGTTTGACATGCAAACAAGACAAACTTTCAGAAAACAACCCGGAAACATTATAACGTGCGCGCTCGTGAATATAACCCATGGTTGTCTTCAACTGTTTTCTTCAATAGTCCTTCTTTGCTCAACAGCTTAGCTAAAAAACAAAGCAAAACATTACAACAGTCAGACAAAGAGCAAAGAGCATAGAATCACCAAGAGGCGACACTCTACAATTTGGGAAACAATAACGCGCTTTTTGAATAAATCAAATAAAAACAAAGCAGCTGCTTTCCATCGCGACAGCAATAAGATCCAATGGACGGCCGATCGCTTTCACTTCAAAATGGCGGAATCCGGGGCTGTTGCTCTTGGTCATTTTAGGCTCTTTGCATAAAGTTAAATCATAACAGTTACCATGGTGTCTATTTCAAACTATAGTAAACTAAAGTTTGAAACTATAGTTTAAAATAGACGATGAGTGGGCCTCGCTACTCCCACCCACCATAACCCTCGCAGCGAGGTCCCACTACCGGCCCCCCGTGTTTCCCTGAGGGTCCTCGGGGGTTGTTTGTTCCCTGCCTAGGGCTCAAAGGCCGCCTCGCCCCAGGGAGTGCACGAGAAGACCGGGCGCCAGGCCGTGCCAGTATTCACTGGATGTTGCTCGGCGGCACATTTCGAGCAACAAACACGTAATATTCCTTGCGATCTAACGTTTATGTACGTAAACCACAAGGAACTACAGCACAGACGGGCCCGAGTGAAGCTTCACGAAGCGGACTTCGTGAGATTGGCGTGGCTCCACTCGTACCGTCGGTATTGAACTCACCTTGGTCAAGTACAAACAGCAACACCGGGCGAACTGACAATGCTGACAGAGAGCACACGAGCTTTATAGGAATGCAGATGCAAATTTTTACAAGGCACGTCACTGCTATCTCGTTGTCATGGCGAGCGCTGAAGAGGGCTCACCTGATTGGAGTAACTTACACAGACTCGGGAATCTGCGTCACGGCGAGTTGCCGTCTGCCATATTCAATATATATATATATATATATTTTTTTTAAACATTTTTGGTGCTGTGTAATATTCTGGGATGCAGTAGAATATGGAGACAGATGAATATAATTGGGTATATGCCGAGCTACTGTTGTTCCCATATACTTATAAACTTCCGGTCAACAGCATTCATGTTGTAATGTAATTAAAATACATTCAGTTAAATAAACTTTGGCATTCATTTAGTTGTTCAAGCGTAAAACGAGACAAAAGGCCTTTTACTCGCACTCACCCGTCAGAATCGGCAGACGCTTCATTGAATATACTGGGGTAAAATATGGCGGGGAAAATGTAATTTAATGCAGTGCTTCTAGTACAATCTGAGATCCACTTCATATCGGATATCACTCAGCCAGTGGAGATCGCTGATTTTAAAAAGAAAAACAGACCTTAAAAACGTGCAGATTTTTCCTTTGGCATACAGTTCGCCGGAAGCGCTTAACCCAGGTTACTGGCAAATTAAGAGTCCTATTAGCATGCTTCAGCATATACCCTAAAATCCCAGAATGTCTTTCGAAAAAGAGTACGGGTTTAACCCCGGCATCCTGGCCAAATTTACCCACTGGCCTCTGTCCATCATGGCATCTTAACCATCCATATATCATAATTGGCTTCATTACTCTTTCTTCTCTCTTCTCTCTCTTCTGTGGTGTGCGGTCTGGTGGAAAATGGCTGCTGTCACTTCATCCAGGTGGATGCTACACTGGTGGTAGATGAGGAGATTGTTACCCAATAAATAGCAAACTAGCTAAATTTAATTACAATATTTCCCCTAAATGCTAATTTTGTACTCAATATGATGAAACTCTAAACCATTTATTTTGGGAAAGTGTTTTCGGTTGACTTTTCCAATTTCATTAAAAAATTCTTATTTCCAAACTTCTGTATTTCCCCAAACATTGTATTCTTTGGTTATTCTCTGTGTAGATCCTTCTCATTGTAAATTTATTGTTTATTTATTAAATTTTACATCCATAAATGTACATTTTCAAAGAAACACCCTTACTTTTTTATTTTCAGAAAGGACTTTGAAATTTATGTGAATTCTTTAAAAGACTCTAACAATTACATTGCATTTAAAAAGTTTTCTTAGTGTAAATCATTTAAACTTGTTTAATATGCTGGAATTCTATTAATGTAACCCTCTTTGTTCATATTATATCTTTGTAATGTTCTTTCTTGCATTAAAAAAAAATGAAAAAGATGAGAAGATTCCCCCTATGTGTAAAGCGCTTTGAGTGCCAAGAAAAGCGCTATAGAAATGTAAGGAATCATTATTGTTATTATAAAGCACTGTTCATCATGATATAGCCATTATCATAATTCAAGTGCTATGTCATATTAAAATATTTAAATGTGTGTTCTGAACGTTGGAAGAATTTTCAGTTTTAGTGAACAATCCTTTATAAAAACTAGGGGGGGGGGGGGGGGCACAAACTCTTTCTGAGGGGGCAATGCATATATAATTCACTAACTTTATAATTCAGCACCAATTATTTGCTTAGAATGAAAAAGCACTTAAGCAAAAAAATGTTTTGTTGTGTGACGTTCAAGTTGATCCATAAAGCACTCTTCACAATAATTATCGTTCTAAATCAACTTTACAAAAGGTGCACGTTTATTACATTACAGTAAAAAATCAAACAATTTCAGAAGCATACAGGACTTACCCGCTTGGTGACCTGACGTTTTTTCTAATTTAAGAGATAGTTCAATCAAAAATATAAATTCTGTCATCATGTTCATCCTCCTCTTGTTCCAGTCATGTTTGTTTTTCCTGTTAACACAAAATGTGGTATTTTGTAGAAAGCTGCAACCTGTAACCATTGACTTCCATAGTATTTGTTTTACTATGGAAGTCAATCGTTACAG
Source organism: Danio rerio (assembly GCF_052040795.2). Taxonomy (NCBI): domain Eukaryota; kingdom Metazoa; phylum Chordata; class Actinopteri; order Cypriniformes; family Danionidae; genus Danio; species Danio rerio. The sequence continues at coordinate 32,370,930 of NC_141043.1, read as the reverse complement.
GTATTGTGAATTGAGTGGTGATGAAGGTTGTGGTTAATTTAATTTTTTTGGATGAACTGTCCCTTTGTGTTTGCTGTGCCATTAGTTTTGATTGCACACATTCTTCCTTAAAAGTTTGAACCTTTAATAGAATTGCTTAAGATATTGTACAAATGTACAGTAAAAAAAATGTTGAGCTCCACACAATTACTTCGCTGCCCAGAAACAAATCAATGAAGTTAACGTAATTATTGTAAAATTTACTTTTTTAAAGTGGATAGATCATCAAACTGCACAACAAGAAACAATTACCTGCCTACTTTTTTAGGGGACAACTTAAATTAACAAACCAACACTAGTGGATTGCTAAGATTAGTATTGATCCAGATGTTCTAATTGGTTTGAGACAAAGCAGAAACAGAACTTGTCAACTAACTTTAATTATTTTTATACTCAATTGATAAGTAAATTCTTATTGGATATTTTCCAATTGTTCTGCCTGCAGCATTCTAATTCTATTTAATATAAAACAAGTTTCTGACATTAAGCCTTTTTCTTTTTGAATCACCAAAGAGCTTAATTTTTACAATTAACTGATGTCCCACTTTTCCTGACTTTGACCATGTTAGCAGAATTAAAAGTTTTAAATAAATTGTCACACTTCAGATAACTTATAAAGTACAAATTTTTTGGGAGGTGTAAACAAGTTAAACAAATCATGTTTTCATAGGACCTACCTGTAACCACAACTCAAAGTTAATTGGCCAAGCATATCAATTCCATTGAAAAATGGCTTTTATTAAATTGTATAGCTCATGATACATATTTACGACAGAATTTATAAAAGTGCTGTGAAAAAAAAAACACTTACACTGCAGGTTTAAAAAAAAACCTTAGCTGTTGTATAAACTAGGACAATATCTTAAGTTATCATTGAAAGATTTAATTAGCCATTAATCTCCTAATGCAGTGAAACCTGCAGTTCTACCATTACTGTGATTTCCCACACGAGAGTAGTATCTTTATGTTGTACTAGTATTGTTAAATTGTAGAAGACTAATGTTAACAATTAAACAAAAAAACAGATGCAATTCCTCTGTGCATGTTTATTAAGTACTTTGAAAAATGAATATCCTGCCAGTGACTCAAATCAATGACAACACAAACCCCACCCACAACAGGACACTGTATGAAAAATAGGCCTTTTCAACTTGCGGTAAACTGTATTTACAGTGAAGACAGATCATACACAAGCAATCAAACAAAAGAAGAAAGAAAGAAAGACTTAAAAAGCAAGATCAATGATTGCATTGACATCTTGCCTAAAACAGAGCTGGAAATACACACGGGCATGGACATGAAGTCATTTGTGATGGGGACTGATCCGTAAACCAACTGGTCGTTCTGCTTTTAGATTGCCTTGTACTGTCTTTAGTCATGCACTCCGGCCAATTGGGAATTGTCCGTTGTAATTTCAAAAAGGATTCCTGGGAAATCTGGTTAGTGAAGTGATGTAGTCCCTTTTCAGGTTAAAGGCATACAGCAGCAGTCTCCACAGATGGACTGTGTGAACTTCAGTCTTCAGCTCTTCCATTATTGACTTCACTCAGGGTTCTGAGGTAAACCTGGGCCAGCCGAGTCCAACGTCCCTATACATGCGAATTAAATAAGTGTTTGCAATTTAATTCATGTCTTGAAGCAAATAAGCCACTATCAAAATAACTAGTCAATTTTTTATTCGAGTTCCCTTAGAAGAATCACAAAACATAAAAAGCACTCAAAACACAACAAAAGCAACCTCCTCTGGTAGCATTCTTCACTTTCATCATCATCAATAACATCATCTCAGTTAAGCCACTCAGAGCTCACACTTGCCTTCATTCACACTGCCAACTCCCAGAAGCCCCGCCCACAGGCAGCATCACATCACGTTCACACATGAGTTTAGTAACAGCGAGATAGAACACACACACACCATACACAGCATTCACATCAAATATTAAGCAAGAACAAATACTTAATAGATCACAAACATTTCACTACATCTTTTTTTTTTTTTTAATTATGATTGCAATATAAGAAAGGGAGGAAAGGTAGACAGGACGAGAGGGGTGGAAGAATGGAAAAAATGTCCTTCAGATAGTCCTACAGAAAAACAAAAACATTCGCTGCTTTAAGTCACACTCGCTCACACAGGTTCTTCTCACAGTCACTTTTCAGCATTTCACACTTGCGTTCGTTCAAGTTCTCTCTCTCTCGCTCGCTCTCTCTCTCTCAACGCGTTCGCTCATTCAGTCTTTCACTCGTGGCGCACCAACAATCCATCACCAAATCACTCAGCTCTTAAAAAAGCGGACAGATTTCATCCATGAAAAAAGGGAAAAAAAAGACAACACCCACCGTCTAACACAGTATATGCAGAGTGAAGCTGTGCTCTTTGATGACAAAGCATTTACACATGGGAAGAAGGGAACTGATACTGAGATCGCTCGAACATTGCGGCCAACGAGGGGCTTCTTCCCGGGAAATTGGAAAAGAGGTGATGAACTGTAGAAGAGATGTATGAAGGCTTGACCATAAAAAACTTTTGAGGTACAAAAAAAACTGCAGAGAACACAACTCAAATGGCTTTCCACATGGAACATCTTTAAATGTACTGTATGTTGAGAGGGCCCTGAAATGCTAAGAGATACTCTAATATGTGGGCATACTGAAATAATGCCTCATACAAAATAAATTATCAATAATGAAAACTGAAAAGTGTTCATTCCACAACTAACTATCAATTAACCTTAAAGAGCAATCACTTTGTATATGAAGAACATTCAGTTTTACAAAATCAAAAGGCAAATATTTAAGGGAAATAATATGACTAAACTTTTTTCTCTCAAAATACTTACCATATAATCTACATATTAGGATACTTTCAAGCCCCAAATCAAATCTCTCCCTACATTCCCCAACTGGACTTTGTCTCCATGCTAGATCCAAAACTGGAATTGAACCCACCAGCTGCAGCCGAATTGGTACCCGCCCCCCACCCCAGAGCAGCTGAGCTGCCAGCGTTGTAGTTATTGCTGCTTGCGCTGTAATTTTGGGTCTGATCTCTACTACCACTCTGCCCACTAGGGTTGGTGCCAGAGGCGGGTGTCTGGTTTTGCTGATTAGCAAGCATCCCCATCATACCCCAACTACTCTGAAGTGCTGCCTGAGCGGCTGCCATCATAGCTGGATTCAGGTTTAGGGCCCCAAAATTAACATTGCTGTTTGGACTGCGACTACTGCCAAAGCCCTGCCCCCCATACCCCCCAAAACGCCCACGATCCATCATTTGCCTACTATTATTGTGCTTAGGCTCAGCATTGGAGATGTGCACGCTGGTTCCTTTAATGATCAGGTCCTCGCCGCACAGAGACTGGGCAACCTGGAGGAAAACAAGCATGCGTTAATATAGGAAGAGAACATTGCAAAATTAAGACAGCAAAAGATACAGAAAACTGACCTGATCGTCTGCGAAGGTGACGAAGGCAAAAGCGCGGAAGGGTTTGGGGATGAATACATCTGTGACTTCGCCGTACTGCATAAAAAACTGTCTGAGCTCATCTGCTGTCATGTCCTCAGTGCAGCGTCCCACAAACACTTTCCTGCTTCTCATAGGCTCATCAGGGCCAGCCTGTTCCAGGAAATACTAGATCATTTAATAGAAAACAGAGTCTACTCATGCATCCTTACAACATCAGAAGCATGATAAAACTATTAAAAGATGATCATGTTGAAATGCAACTTGTAATGTGTACATCAAAACAGTAAATGTTTGTGTTATTTTGTTGCATTAGTGTTGCTCACGTACCTTTGAGTTGGGAAGTTTGCAGTCGCACCATCTTCCATCGATCATATGCCGCTGGGACATGACTTTTATTTGTGTTTCATAGTCAGTAAATCTTACAAAACCGAATCCTTTGGAATTTCCACTCTTGGCATCCCTTTTCACCTAAAAAAACAAAACAAAACAAGTAATGGTCAATGTAACAGCTACCAATTACAAATGTATCACTAAATTAGAGGCATAGCTCAACTACAAATTTGATCTGCTAATAATGTGCACTCAAGTCACTCAAAATATAGTTGTTTTTCTCATTAGGATTTTTTTTCCATTAGCACACAAGTTAGTTGAGACCGGTCCTTATTGATTCAGACAATTTTAGAATGAAGATTTTTTTTATTTTTTTAATCTAATACCTGTGGCTCCTGACAATACGTTTTGGGGGAGCAAAACAACTGGTCTGTGCAAGAGATATTTTACAGCATAATTGCCTTTAATCCACAGCCACTTACATTTGAGTCTGTGCCCATGCATTCATTATGCAACAAAATGCTTGTGACTGTTATGAATGCATTTAGGGCCATTTGCAGTGGCTGCATCAATAATATTCAGCAGTTACACTTTATAAAGCCACATACCTATTACTTTTTTTTGTTTTGCATGTTTTTAACCGTTGATTTGACATACTGTTGACTTTTTTTATTAACATTAACTATTGCTAAATTAAATTGAGCAACAGATACTGATCAAAACTTGTCACCACATACAAAAACAAAACATGCTCAATACTACTCGAAGGTGATGGCCAAGTGAACTTTTTTTGTTTGCCTTTGTAGTGATCTTGATGTAGGCCTAGATTTTAGGCCATTGTCTGTGCTCTAGATTTCAATTAATGTGTTACAAGTATTAAAGTCACACCATTTTGTTTATCTTTTTCAATGTAATTGATTTTGGCAAAAGAAAAATATAAATAATATGTGATATTTCATACCTTTTCAAAAAAAAAAAAAAAAAAAAAAAAAAAACAACAACAAAGTTTGCTTATACTAACCTGCACCATGATCACCTCTCCAAAAGTGCCGAAATAATCTTTAAGGTCTTGCTCTGTTGTTTTCCATGGCAGCCCAAGCACAATCAAATCTGATGTCTTCTGGATGCCCCTCTTGATCTTCACCGCCGATGCGGCATCCATTTCATCCATCTTCCTCTTGTTATCTGAAAAGTGCATTCATTCATTGATTGCAATAATAAGCAGGTCGAACCCATTATGATTGAGATAATAATAACCCATAATTAATTGATTTGCATCAATACAATTAAAATCTAGCAAATCTAACAATACCTTTTGGATAATTAACCACGTACACCAGATTGCCCCAGTCTGCTTCTGGTGCATGAAGAACCCCCTCCACTAGTCGGACCCCTCTCATGCACTGGGACACGGGGCTTCGGTATCTTAGGCCGCAGGCACCGGGAAACTGCGCGGCGACGGTGGAGAGCAGCACGGTGCCGTCCTCTTCGGACGGAATCTCCATCGGCTCCTCATTTTCATCCTCCGCCACACGAATATAGCACTCCGTCATGATTACACCGAATGCGCGAGCTGTGCTAACTGTTTCCAACTCGATCAATAATTCAGCACTAAGGCAACAAACGGAGCCGAAACAGAAATTAGTACACCAAAACGACTTAATAAACACACTTGGCAACCAATTAGTTGACTACACGAGTTGTGGCTATTGTTTACGTGCGACTGTTAGATAACGCGGGGTGCCATTAGCTGAGCTAAGCTAGTTGCTAACCGCGCGCACGCTAGAAATGAATGGGATGTCGCGACGCACCCTTTCCCGCCAGAAAATACGCTAAGCAAATATCACCTCATCGATTGTACCTGATTATCGACCGAATGTGCACAAAACAAGTAATTTAAAGTAATTACACAAAGAAAGCTCGTGGACTATTGCATCCAGTTTCTGCTCCGACCCCCTAAACTGATAAAATGGCCGCCCTGATGCGTCACTGAAGGAATGACGTCATCACTTTGGAGCGTCTCACCACAGCACATGGAGGGGTTTGGAAATGTAGTACGTTAACTTTTCAGTCTCAAAACGTAATTTGTTGTACACTTGGTCATTTGGTGTGGTTCTACTGTGTTAATTCATTTTCACGATAGACCGGTCGGGTTGTAATTTGTATTTAAAGTGGCTAAAAGAAATGTTGAAATAAAAGAATCCACTGGAGTATTGAAAGCTGGTTGAAAGCCTCTCATATCGCGCGGCCTTACAGGCCTTACAGGTTCGTTACATCAGGCCTAGAACAGACAAAAGCGCTGTTAAACAATAGCTTTAAAGACAAAGGCCCAAAACTACCTTGCAACCAAGTTAAATGTTTGTTCATATAGCATCAAAAATTAAAATGTAATAACCCTTTATTGTTTTCTCGAGCGTAAAAATGTGTACCGTTCAGTATTCCTTACCTTCAAGGAGTATAATGATGATCACCGAACAAAGAAGTCATATTTTAACCACAAAACAGAACAAAATTTATGTTTTTGTTTAAGTTTCTTGCTTAATCCAGCTTCAAACGCACAATGCATCTTAAAACACTCATTCTTTGTCATTTTAAGTATTTCTTATTTACACTTATCAATCTAAACTCAGGCCTTCACTGTTTTACTGTTTTGTCATCAAGGCAATCATTTAAACTTTGATCACGTTTTCGATCACTGTGCACTTTTGTTATTTTAATTTACTTGACCTATTCGTTTTTAGTAACTAACAGATCAGATTATTCAATTGATCTTTACATCTATAGCGCTTTTACTATGTAGATTGTGTCAAAGCAGCTTAACATAGAAATTCTAGTAAACTGAAACTGTCAGTTCAGGGTAAGTTCAGTGTTTAAGTTTAGTTTTGTTCAGTTGGTTTAATATTCACTGCTGAAAGTCTTAACTGAAGAGAAAATCCAGTGATGCACATCCACATCATTATGTTTTTCATATCAATAGCTACAGTTTTTACACTGAATGCAGAGGAAGCTGTATGCCAAATAATTTGGCCTTCTTTAAGATTTGTGTCATTAAGTAGGCTTATGGGGAAAATAATCTCTATTTTAATGTTACTAGACTTTACTTGATGACTTTTGTTAAGCAGTCGGATCCATTTTATCATTAAAGGCAAAATAATCAGTGATTGAACAACAAGGTATACTAACTTTTTTGATCACTAGCCTATGTACTTTGGTAGTTTAATTTACTTTGTTTTTAGTAGTATCAGTTTTTTAGTAACTACAGATCAGATTATGTTGATTTTTCATTTCAACAGCTATATATTTTTACGCTCAATGCAGATGGAACTTTATAATACAAAATTTGGCATTCATTAAGATTTGTGTCTTAAGAAGGCTTATGGGGAAAAATAATCACTGTTGTAATGTTATCACTTTCAGTGTCAGTCCACCAATATTATACAAAAAGATCACAATTAGGGCTACATAAAGGTTTTAAACCTTGCATTTCACTAGATAACAGTAGTTAAGAAGCCAAATCCATTTTATTATTGAAGGCAAATGAATCGGTGAATGAACAACAGGAAGATAAATGTTTGTTGCCGTGCAGGTGCAGGTTTTCCTTTTTCCATTGGTTTTTTCACAATTGCTGGCCTGTATGTTGTAACATAATGACAGTGGGTCAGCCTAGTCTTCACACTCCCTTGTAATGTAAAAGCTCAAACACAGCTGACTTATTAGCAGTATAAAACACTTGTATCAGCACTATGTCTTCATGAACTAATGTACAATGAGCCATGGAGCTGACACTGACAAGGGTTTTGCTTATTTCAATGTATGCAAATATGCTTATGCTCTATTAGTGTTTTCAGCTGTACGTTTTTGCCAAAATGATTATTGTTTATGGTTTTTTTTTTTCATATAGACACTTCATTTTGCCTATATGGGGAAATGTGTTGCGGCAGAAGAGAGACTGGATGGGGAGTCCGTCTTCAAGCATGACAGGTACTGTAATTCCTAAGTTAAGCTATTTTGTTTTCACCGGAGTAAAACCATGTTGAAAAAGTGGCTGATATTCTTTTTTTTAGAGGGCGATGTGGAATGTTTTTCTGAGTACATGGAACTTTGGATCCATAGATTGAGAATTGAGGGATTGAGGCTTTGGCTTTCTGGAATATTAAGAATTCAAGGTGAGATATGGATATTTAATTACATAATGTAGCACATGTAAAGAAAACGTGTATATATATATATATATATATATATATATATATATATATATATATATATATATATATATATATATATATATATATATATATATATATAATTACCCTTTATTTTAAACTTATTATTAATTTTGAAATTATACTTCTATATAAATGTAGAATTTGTTTATTAGCTGCTATAATACTTTTTGTAATTCTGTAATTGTCATTCTGTAAAACTCTATGCTAATAGACTAGGGATTTCAGACCTTTTAGAAACATTTTAAAGTCAATTTCACTAGGTTTCAGTCAGATCTGCTTAAAGTTATATAAAATTGACAAACAGAATTTGTACATTTTATTTTAGCAGTTAGTTTGAATACTTTCACACTAGTATCAGAATGAAGGTTTCACTTAATTGTAGAACTTGATACAATGTTTATTCAAATAATCATTTTAAACATAACAAGCAGTTTCAAGTTTAATGTACTAAGTTCTGCTTTTACTTCCTACAAGCTTAAATTGAGTACTAATCTAGGATTGATATTTAAATGATATATATACTTTTTGCCTAAACTAACTTAATTATTTCTATGTATTATTTATCTAATTTTGTCTATGTATTATTTATTTAATCACAGAAACATTCTTTTTAATCGGTGTACATTTTAGTAAACACGATGCACAGACAACTTCTATTAAAATTAGATTTTAATCACTATTTTAAGAAATTATAAGGCTTTGTATGGCTTAATTCGGTTGCTTTGACAAAAAAATGGCTTTAGGACAAAAAAAAAACATTAAACAAAAAGAATAAATAAATAAAAGACAGTAATATTATTGCATGGTTTTAAACAAGATATTAACTCACAATATTATGACATTTATATTAATCTAATTAATAAAACAAATCTTAAATATGAACTAAATTTAATAAATTTTATAGACTAGTTATTCAATTACTGATTTAGGTTATATCACACAGTAACACAGGACAATGTTAAATGTATGACTGACCAGCATTTTTAACAACAATGAAAAATAACTACCAAATTTGTTAAATTTTCAATTGATTTTACTGTATGCGTGTAAGTTTTCAACATTGTTTCTAAATCGCTCGCTTTGTCTAGTGGGTTTGGTGTCCATGGAGAATCTAAACCATCAGCTTTCGTCATGTGGATTTGCACTGCACAGAGATCTGGACAAAAACTATGTCTTCAGAGTCATGTACAGCGGATGCTTTGTCCAGTTAGAGGTCAGAAAAAGTCTTTGTTTATCACTGTAACACATGCACTTCACAGAATTTTGCTGGTAAAAACTGTCCTTTTTTCACACAATAGCATTTTGTTGTGATTTTACAGCACGGAAATTACGTGATTGTGCTGAACCTGTTGAAGAGAGTTAGTCGTTTTGGAGGCAGAACTCAGAAGTTTATGATGAAGTGTCCAGCAGTGTTAGCGCCTCCTAATAGAGAGTACATCCAATGTGATTCAGACTCCATTCAGGTAAGAATAACTGATTTAATGATTATCTTCTTGCTGTCTTGATCTCTCTTTTTTAAATTTTTGTTCTTTTTTGTGTGTAAGGTTACCAGAGAGATCCCTGTGGATAATTGGAATAATGAGGTAAATTTAAATAAATGTGTCATTATAAGAGGTCGATGAATTCATTTGATGTAATGATTCTGATGTGATTTTTTTCCACTCAGCTCGACTGGTCTCTTGCCTTGAGAGGGAGTCTGGTGGTGGCGTTGGAGGATTCCAGTCTTATTCAAGTAAATGTTGAAATGCACAAACCGAACATTACAGTTCAAGGGAGGAGGGACACCATCTTAAGTCCTGTGCAGGTATGAGTTCATCATAGGTAATTGAAAATACATTTTCCTTTAATTTGTTTTGTGTGTTATATCTGTGATGGCATCTTCTAAAAATTGCATCTTAACTGTGCGTCATCGTTTTTAGAAAGCAGTTAATCAGTTATTGCTGTTTAATCAGTTTGTTAAAGATTTAAATGTGATTTAAAAACATATAATCAAATTATTATTATTATTGTCAGTATTATTCATTTTTAAATTTGTATTTAACTATATACACAAACATTTAGGGTCTTGAATGCCCACCAAATTTTAATTTATTTGATTTTTTAAAAATACAGTAAACTATTATTATAATTAAAGTAACTGTTTTTATATAAATATATTTTAAAATGCAAATATATTCTGTTATGGCAATGCTTAATGTTCAGTATTTTTACTCGAGTCATGACTGTCCTTCAGATGGGTGTCACATGATCCTTCAGAAATCCTTAACTGTCATGTTTAATCAACTTTCTCTAATTTCTAAGGTTTCATCAATTCTTTGTTTTATGACCCTGCTTGAACTAAAATTATTTAAAGGTTTCCATGGGTCTTGGAATTTCTGGAAAATAATTGAATTTTAAAATGTTTGTCTATGCATTTTATTTCGTTTATTTATTTTATTTGCCCCAATCATGGTATATCAGGGATTTTTGTTTGCAATTTTAACATTTAACATCCTGTTAACACTTCACATAAATAACCAACACACTAGATTTGGTTCCTGTATTCAGTTAACAGTCCCAAGGGTATTGGCAGAACTTGGCAAACGTGCTTTTTCTTTTTATGCTCCTTGGGCTTGGAATGACCTACAAAATCAGCTTAATCTTGACACACTTATGACTCCGAGTACTTTTAAACATCTTCTGTGCAACGTCTTAAAGGATACTTGTAATTGTTTTTTATGATCTGACCTTTTTTTTTTTTTTTTTTTTTTTTTTACAAATGGTGATTTTGTAATTTTTTTTGGTTTTGTTTTTTGTGTGAAACAAAATGGCTGCCTGCCGTCTGGACCAGGTCTCACTGGAAGAAGAGACACTACTGTTTCAATGTGATCTCCTGGCTAAATAAAGGAAATAATTATAATAACAACAATAATAATAATAATAACATTTAACATGTTCCAGGCAAATTGTTTTGCAGATCGTTATAGTTGGGTATTTTTCATCTTATTCCTTTTCCTGCTTGTCAACTAGCAAAAAGTCACCTATACTTGTTAACTAAGTCAAAGTGCTATGTAGTTATAATGTTACCTAGCTAGCTGAGATATATCCAGCTGCAGGCCCGCAGCACACACGTTTTAGGCACACACAATCTAGGACACACGATTTAGGCAAACCATATATGGTCGCCACCTATTGAATTTCACAAATATGGTTTCCCATTTCAGTCATTATTATTATTATATCGTTACGATCATTTTAACATCTCTGCAGTTTCTAAACTCAAATTATGTAAATAAAACTAATTGGTTAAAGACAATTATGACTTTATTCATGTGTCCACAGACACAAAGAAATCATAGACCGTCTATTTGTAGGATTAAGTGTAATAAATTAATTCAAGATCTTAATCTTATCATACTTGGTTAAAATCACTTTGTTGTAAAATATAAAAAGCAAACAATAATATGTCACTTTAAAATAAATTAGCCTACTATAGTTAATCATTTAAACAATATATATATATATATATAGTTATAAACTGATTATCTTAACTGATTATCTGATTATAATAAGTTTATATATAAACTACTAGCTTTTACCAAACTGTCACAGCTGTTGGTTATATTTATATATTATATTTATTATATATATATATATATATATATATATATATATATATATATATATATATATATATATATATATATATATATATATATATATATATATATATATATATATTATTTTTTTTTATTATTAATAGTTAATTTGTTCCTATGGCAAAATTTTGGTTTAAAAAATTTCTTTCATTAAAAAATTAATGCATTATATAAATTAAACCTGTCCAAATTAGATCGTTCAGCAAGGCCAGCAAACGAGTATCTGCTATATTATTGTCAGATAATAATGACTGATCAGCTATCATGACTGATTAAAAACTGTTCAGTCTATTATATTGAATGGTGATCGGACACAATGCTCCCCATTCACCCGTCTCGATCGCAATATTTGTAAAATAAAGTAAAGTAAACACTATTGTTTATTGTGTACAATATTTATTAACCAAATATCTCAAAATATATCGATGACGATGTTCAAAAAGACGTTAATAACATTAACATCCGTCGTAACCATACATGGTTTGCCTGGATTGTGTGTCCTAGATTGTGTGTGCCTAAAACGTGTGTGGTTCTGCGGGCCTGCAGCTGGATATTATTGGGCTAGCTTGATATATTTAAAAGTTGTTTTGATAAAAAAAAATTAGCCTGTGATAAGTAACATAAGTGTTCGCTGAAAGAATTGAAAAATCTAAACATAGCCCTTCAGAGTTATCAGTGCTATAGGCTAATTGAAAAGATTGAAGGCCCTTGAAATTAAACTTTGTCCAACTTTCCGTCCAGCACAGTCTTGGGCTTTAGCACTGTATAGTAAGCATATGCAACCTGACAACATGGTAAAATATATTTTTCTCATTTGAATCATTATGTGTCCTAACCGAGAGTTTTTATTAAACTTTTTGTACTAAAAACATCTGTGAATAAGTAAATAAAGCTTCAAATGGATGGATTTAAATACACTCTGTGTCTTTTTCAGCTCAGTGCTTAACACAATAGCTTTCTGTTTATTATAGGTCATGGAAATTCAGATTTTAGTCTGGAAAAAAGCCAGGGAATTTGACATTTGGCTTAGAGTGGGTAGAGTTAAACCCTGGATTTAGTGTGCCACCTAATGGTACTCAGCTGAATAGCATATTGCTAACTCAAATCATTTTTTGCTAAAAGAATTTAATCAATAGTGCTTAAGCTGATTTAAAATTGTCCAAATTGTCTAAAAAGCCCTAAAAGCCTCTAATATATTTGTATTAAAATTCTACAAATTTTTTAGGTTTTCGCATCTGAAGGTCATTTCTTACCCCTCAAACTGGTCAGTGGCAATTATGCCTACAGCATGGAGGCTACTTGTCCTAACGGTTTGTTAATTATATTATTATATCACTGCACATCATAACATACCATAGTTTTTCAGTCACTAACAGCTACACTGCATGTTTTTTTTAGGGAACACGTCGTCATCTAATGAAACGGTGCTGCATATCTATAAGCGGCGCATGGGTTTGACCAAAAGAGGTGGATATCAAAATGAGACCCTGTCAGTAAGCAGTGTGATGGTGGAGCAGACTGACACGTTTAGCTGGACGGAGACCACAGACTTTGTGCAGCTTATCATTCCTACATCCTACATTCAACAGAATAAGGTTAGTAGTGAATGATGTTGAAAGTTCACATAGAATGCAATACTTCTGTACAGTACTGATGTATTGACTTGATCAAAACAATAAAGGTAGTTAAAGGTCCCATGAAGTTTTTTTAGATGTTAGGATCAGTATTGTTACATTTAAAGATATCTATAAGCTAGTGTGGTCCAAAACAACGACACAATTTGTGTTTAGAAGATATAAATCTGATATAAACATGTAAAGCTTGTAGTTTGTAACTTCCGATTAAGTGGTTTTATTCATGTTACCTCATACTTAAGTTAATCAAATCATAACCAATCAAATGCTCTCTATTATCTGACAAGCCCCGCCCCCTTTGAGAAGTTTTTATATATATATATATATACATACATACATACCTACATACATATATATATATATATATATATATATATATATATATATATATATATATATATATATATATATATATATATATTTTTTTTTTTTTTTTTTTTCATTTGCTTGAGATCACCCACTCCTCCTGGCAGAGCTGTGATGGAACAAAACACTTTTGGCTGTTTTTATTTTTAAAAAGGAGGAGCTACACTGTATCTTTCCACTTTTTGGTTGAGATTGCGTCAAACATCGAATAAAAATGCATATTCAAAGCATCTTACGGGACATTTATACTGTCACATGTTTTCTATTTAACTGTTGTTTATTTTATACTTATTCATCAGAGAATCCTGATGCAGAATGTACAAAATCTATGCAGAATAGTTTTCGACATTTATAATAGCAAAAATTGTTTGAGCACAAAAGCAGCATGTACTGTTAGAATATTTGGATTAAAATGTTTAGCACCATATAGTAACCAGTGCTTCCCACACATAAACTTAACTTGGGCGAGCCACCCAGGTAAATTAACGTATTTTTTATCATCTTTTTTATTCTTTTAATTTTTTTTCTATCCACCCAATATAACAAAATGATCGATTAAGTAGTGAAAAATCTTCTCTTTTGCATCCGTTGCATACTGCTTGTTCTATGTGCGCAAGAACTGTCAAAACTCCCACTGACAGTCTCACATGCTCTGCGGATCCACAAAGATGTGCCTTTTTTGTCCGCCCAGGGTTTCTAAATCTACTAAAATGTCTGGGATTTGGCTTTTGCTTTCTCTTTCTAAAGCTGTCGTTAATTCTATGTGCACACGCATGTTGTGAGAGTGAGAGAAACATAAATTAATTCCTAATTCTAAACCACTCAGAAAAGCTTTAGTAAATGCTCAGAGAGGATGAAATTACATCTAATTGGCTGCAAAATATTTGCACACCATTAGAAATGGTTAATCAGTCTTATTTAAGCCTTATTTAAATTATCTACACTTTTTATTCTTGTAATTGTTATAATTTTATTGTGTTTTTTTTCCTTTTATTCCTATATATTTTACTAATTTGAGGATATGTTGCACCTTTTATACATCTAAAATTCTTTGGCAATATTGTACAAAACGTCATGCCAATAAAGCAACCTGAATTTGAATGCAAGATAGAGAAAATCAGATTTTACCTGTCAATGGGTGCACATGGCTCTGGAATTGCATAAAAGTAGTAGAAATAGTGATAGTCTTTTTTAACTTTAACCCATTGAAAAGAAACACAGTTCATAACAGTTTCTTAATAAATAAAAATGTAAAAAAAAATCGAATTATGTTTTGTTTGTCGCATACAGTTAACTATTTGATGTGTTCAAAGGTATTCCGCAAGTGTATTTCAAACCTGTGGAAAGCACTGAGTAACCATTGTACGCTAATATTTATTTTCTTTAACAAAAATACTTTTAATTGGCTGTAGTTTAGCTGTAGTTTTAGTTGTATAACAACCTTGCTCTGAGGTAATGGAATTATTTTCTTTGTATTTATATTTATTTTAGTGTATCTGTGGATACATTAATTATAGTTAAAGTGCTGTTTTATATTTTAATAGAAATATTTTCTATCATGAGGAAATTCTGGTGTTCGTTCAGTTTTATTTAACAAGATCTTTTCAAATAAGCCAAGTAAATAAATCAGATATAGCTACAGTTTCTTATTTATACTATTTTGCAGGAGTGTTTAAGTCAAACAGGAGAGAAACTTCAGCAAAATTTCTACAAGATAGACGCTGTCCTCACCTTTAAAGAGACAAATCACAAAATGCACTGGACCATGGAAAACACTTCTCCATGTTCAGGTTAGTGTCTGTTCAAAATGTTTCACTTCAAGAATGTTTTTTTTGTTGTCTTTTCTTTAATATTCATTTTTAAAATAAAGACAAAAAATGTTTCAGGAGCATTGAAATCATCATATATCTACAATTGTTTTTCAGAGCTGTTAAAATCACATTCTGTCTATGATGACCCACAAAAAGCCAACTTTACAACACATTCACCAACATGGACTGCAGAAAGGCCAGAAATTCCACCTGATTACACCACAAACTTGACTCCTTCAGTGTCACCATCGACTACATCTACAGCATTACAGACCGCAGATCCAGACACCAGCACAACCTCAATGCCAACACCACAACTGAAGACAACTGAAGTATTCAACACATCAACTCCTCTTTCATACCAAGAAGTGTTTTCAAGTACACTTTACAGCCCAAATCACAACTCGACAAGCTCATCTGTACACCAGTGACTGCACAGCGGATGGAAATGCAGGTACCGACTGCACACGTGATATTATATTTTTTTTCATGCTACACTATTACAATTGGTAGTCCATTAATCAGAGAGCAGATGTAATCACAGTTTGAAATACAGCTACACATTTAAGCGCCATTTTCACTCAGACTGGGATTTACAACACAACAGTCAAGCGGACTCATGCATCTTTTCCGTTGACAAGCAAAGTGCCTTGGAATCACATACGGGGAATGATTACATCTCAGACTGTGTTGGTCATGCTATTTAAATGGACACCTCTCAGCTAGGTGTCTTCCAGGAATAAACGTGGTGAATGAGGAGATTCCCCCCAAAAATGTGTAAAGCATTTTGAGTGTCCAGAAAAGCGCTATATAAATTTTAGCAATTATTATTATTATTAATTATTATTATTATATTATTATAAACGTGGAACTGGACTAAATTGGTATCTACCACAAAAAAGTGGTCGATAAATTATGTAAAATATGTATTAAAATCTGTTCCTGATTTAGAAAAGTTTTTCTTGTTGAAAAATTGGGCAGTTTTATCAGTTGCAGCTAAATGGCTCTCTATTTTTTTCTTGAGCATTTAGTATTAATGTTTTTTTTTCAGTAGTATACTTTAGTACAGATTCTGTTATCGTTTGTAGTCATGGAATAATATGATTTTTTTTTTTTACTGCACAATTAATCGCTATAGAAATCTCTATCCAAACACCCTCTCTATCATGTTCCTAAATGACAGCTGTTTGTTTATATCTGTTCAGCCACACACATATAATCTCAGCACTCAAATCTGTGTTTACACTTCCGCTGACACAGAGAGTGCAGTTGCTATGTATAAATAAAATTGCTTTAGTCTTCTTAACCACACAGTATTGTTATTCACGTCACATAAAAAGTCAGTTATCACAGAATTATTACTAAGGTAAAATATAGTAAAAATATATTAAAATATAGGTTAGATATAATTGAGTTTGTTCTAGGGCTGCACTATATATAATTTCAGCATCGTTATTGCAATATGATCATTGGACATAGTCACATCATGCGTATACACACTGTTGATTCTAGACTATAATTTATTATTTCGCAAATATTTTTCGAGGCCTGTGACTGAGGATTTTAAAGGATTCAGGCTTAAGGAATTGTACCGTTTTTACTTCATTAAAAAGCGGTTAATTTTATTTAATTGTTTTTAAAACTAAGACTATGTGGTATTATTTTACATTTGATTGTTCAACTACTATGTACCTGAATACAGTTCAACTCTTAGGAAAACAATAAATCGCTGTTTATTTGATTTGAATTATTTTTTTAAATTAATTTTATCTATGCTTGTAAATTGTTTCTTATATTTTATGCATATGTAATCCCCTACATAATTATTTCAATCAATTTTTGCAAATAGTTATGCAAGTCATCTAGTGAAATTGTATTTATATTGCAATATATATATCGCAGAATTAAAAACAAAAATTGCAGTGTTAGATTTTTCCAATATCGCACAGCCCTAATTTGTTCACACTTGTTTGTTTGTCCAGAATGAAAAACTAAATAACACAACAGCCTTTGGTGTACTTTTGTGTTCTCAGTGTCATTTTGAAAACTGCATTTAAAGCCATTTCTTTTTGTTTTGTATTTTTATGACATGTTTGTTTTGGATCCAAATTAAATACTGTGAGGGCTGATTTTAAACACGTTGCTTATCTGTGACATCTGATGGTATGTTTACAAATTGAGAGCTCCTGAAGTGCTTATTAAATTTAAAAACCATTCAAAACAGCTGCAGGAATTCCTCCATCACACACATAAACTAAGATCTGCTACAAGGAGACACCTTTCTGAAGCCTGTACTTGAACTGTATTGGGCAACATTGTAACTATAGCTGGGTTTCTGTCCTAACACAAGATAATTGCCCCCAGACTCCCCCAACAAACTCCCCACCCCTAAATGTCAATTAGGTTTGTTTTCCAAATGGTTTGAGTTACCTTAACATTTTTTTACAATGTTTAAATTTAAAACTATTTTAAATGAACTGCTTATGATATATGTATAAACGTTACTGTAATAATGTAATGTTGATCTTGTTGCCAGTCCTACTGTTTAGTTTGTAGTATGTAGGTATAAAACGTGCAAGTTGAGTGGTACACTGTTAAACCCAATAAGTTAAGGTAACTCAAACCATTTAAGGAAACTGATTGCAACAAACCATTTAAGTAAAAAAAAAAAACTAATCCTAATGAGTACTGTGAACTTAATCCATTTGAGTAAATGAAACAATTTGAGCACAGTAAAACCCGATAAATAAAGAGAACTCAAACCTACTGGATATTTTAAAATCTAATAAGTTAAGGCAACTCGAACCGATTGAGGAAACCAGTTGCAACAAACCATTTGAGTTAAAAAACAAATCTATGTGATTACTGTGAACTTACTCCATTTAAGTTGAAGTTATAAGGTATTAAATTAACTTTAACACCGAGTTCAAAACTCTTTTCAAATGAACAAAATTAACTTTTAGTCAATTTTGAATTAACTACACTCATTTCATTTGATAAAGTTGACTTTTGGGTTTTACAGTGTATGAGCTGGGTTAAAGTTCAACTAAAAAGGAAAATTCTGCTATCATTTACTCATCCTCCACTTGTTTCAAACCTTAGAGTTAAAACTTTTTTTTTTTTTATCGTAAAGGAAAATCTAACAAAGAATGTTGAGGGGAAAACAGCCATCGACTGGATGTCAAATTATGCTAAAAAAATTCACAAAATCTTATTTTGTGTTCAACTAAAGAAAGAAATTTATAAAAGTTAAAACCACTTGAGTGTAGGTATAGTGAGGAATTTTCATTATCCCTTCAATACATGACAATTGTGATATGGACAGACATTAGAGAGTCTCTCTCGCAAATTTCTGCCATAAGTCTACAAAATGTTATCCTTTAGAGATGTGATATCTGTTAAAATGTTTGTTTTTTTTCGGTGTTTTTCCGCTCTGTGTCAGTATGAGAAACAGCCAGAAGAGGTCAGTGTTGATCAGTGTTTGGCTTTTACAAAATATTCCCCGTCAAGGCAAACAAAGAGAGAAGTGTGAAACTTTCCCAAAATCTGATGCCATTGTCTGTTGTTCTAAATCACAGGTGCATATATTTGTCATTATAAATATAAAAAAGTGACGCTTTATGGACATAATTTATTTTACGCATAACATAATACACTGAGCACAGAAATTTGCACTCGGTCAGATTCAGTGGGAAAACAAGCTCAAATGTGAGGTTAGCTAATTTGCCTTTACTGCGCAATTTCCCTCGCTTGAATGAATTCAATTAGACTTTTGAAAGGGCAGGCCATTATTTAATGTAACCCAGTCAAGATATTCTTCTAAATTCTGAGCATCTGGAAAAAAAGACCACAGACACTCGTAAAAATTTATTGTGATTATAGTCTTGATATTTGAGCAAACCGAGGAACACCCTTTCTCATCCTAATTGTGATTGCATCTGAAAGTGTGTGTTCTGTATGAAATGAGGAAACGCACAAGCACATTTGTATGCGTTGGATATTGTGTCCTCTAGAGCATTTGTGTATTTCTCACCCGGCGGGTCAGAGGGGGGCCGCGCCGCCACGCTTTTCTTTGCCATCTGTTGCATGAACTTGTGAACAGGAAACACAATAGCAGCACAAAGTACACCAACATCTCAAGGCTTTCATGTGGCTGCTTTGAGCCATTATGTTATTAGTGTAGGCTTAAAAATTCCTTTCATGTCCCCCTTCTTTTCTTTTTCATGCGAGTTGCACATCTGCGAGATGTTTGAAACCACACTCTGGTTAAATTCTGCATTGCTTTCAGAGATGTTTTTAATTGTCATAATTGATAACGATATGAGCTCAACATTCACACATTAGGGAAACTTTGCTCTTGTTTTCTTTCTTTCTGAAGGTGCTCAACATTTGTATTGAACATTATATGTGGAAGCTAGAAGGATGTTTATTTGAGGATTCTTTTTATTGTGGTAACTTTAAATTCAAGGTTAGATGCAAGAAATTACAAATGTACTTAAAAAAACTAATATCAGCAACAATGACATTTAGCTAATTTTGCATACATAAAGCATATTAAATGGAAGTAAATTTGTGCTATAATGCTTTATATTGCTTTTTTATGAAAAGAAAATGTCAAAATATTCATTTATTCATTATCCTTTGGCATAGTTGGTACAGCAGATATGAACCACCAACTTATCCATTATGTTTTACACTGCTGATGCCCTTTCAGCTGCAACCCAGTACTGGGAAACACCCATACACGCTCATTCTCTCTCTTACACACACACACACACACACACACACTCATACACTACGGCCAATTTAGTTTATTCAATTCACCTATACCACATGTCTTTTACTGTGGGGGACACCGGAGCACCCAGAGGAAACCCACACGAACACGGGGAGAACATGCAAACACCACACAAAAATGCCAACTCACCCAGCCTGGACTCGAACCAGTGAACTTGCTGTGAGGCACAGTGTTAACCACTGAGCTATAGTGTCGCCCATGTCAAAATATAGTGTAAAAGAAGTAATTTATGTTAAATTGAAAAGATTTATTCTGACCTGTATTTATTTAAACATTCATTTTCCTTCAGCTTAGTTTTTATTTCAGAGGTTGCCACAGTGGAATGAACCACCAACTATTCCAGCATAGGTTTTATTCAATGAATGCACTTCCAGCCACAACACAGTACCAGGAAACAACCATACATGCTCAAATACTGTCAACAATTTATTCCAGGTGTGTCCAAACTTGGTCCTGGAGGGTCGGTGTCCTGCAAAAGATTCAGCCCCAATCAGACACACCTGGGCTAGATGATCAAGCACTTTCTAGGCTTTCTAGAAATATCTGTGAAGGTTGGTTGAGACAAATTGGAGCTAAAATCTGCAGGACATATGCCCTCAAGGACCAAGTTTGGACACCCCTGATTTAGGCAATCCAATCCACCTATAGCGCATGTCTTTGGACTTGTAGAGTTTGCATAAAATATAAAGATGTAAAATCATTTAATATTTTATACAATGTATAATCAACATTTATTTTGTGGTTTATTAAAATATTGGGATTTATTTTTATTTGAATATGTTTTATATATGCATTGCGGTTCAAAAGTGTATCACAATGTTTAATGTCCAAAAATTACCTTATATTTTCAATGCATTTTAGATGTCTTTGGCATTTTACATATATGCTTCCATTAGTCAGTGTCCATATTTCTTGCACAGATTTGTAAAAGCAGGTTTACTATTGCGGCTCAGTTTGTTGAAGCGATTGAGGAATAAGCTTTCCACAGCAGCACCAGAGCTGGCAGAGGAAAGAGGCTTTTGGAAGGGCTTTGGTGGTTACGCTCTGACTCTTTATCTTACTTGCTGGGCAATTACAGAATCATGGGTCAACCATGCATGTAACCACAGCTTCGTTGCACAATAGCAGATGTACTCATGGCATTAGCTGGTAGGAGCGTGAAGGTAAACATAAACTGATGCAGCTGGTTGCTAGGGACACTCGCCAACTTGTGTGCCCTAATGATTCCCATGTGTGCGGGTGCGTATCTGCAGCAGTAGGCAGAACGCAGGCATATGCTGCGCTTCACCAGTGCCAGAGTTTCTCAATGGGATGTTTGTGAATGAGTTTAGCAGTGGTGGTTTTTTGGGAGGGTGTTCCCCGTTGGCATTGTGCCCCTCCTAGTAAGTTTGAGCTGATGAAGCAGTTTTCTTCATGTCTTCAATTTAACATATATGTTTAGAAATTAATGGAAAAATCTTTTTTTATTATTGAGCCACAAGAGTGGTATGAAGAGATTGCACTTTAAGGCTATTTGCATTCACAAATGTAGTTTTTATTGGATAAATCATTGTGTAACAAAGACTAATGTTACAACTGTTTGTGGTTGTGCATTAGGACTAATCTACAACTTCCCATCTGTGTATCCTACAGAGTGATTTTAAAAATAGCTCAAGACATATGATGGATATTTCATGTTGTTGTAATATAATTGTGGGGTCCAGAAGTCGGAGACCACTTCAGAAAATGCGAGATTACAAATCTAATTTTGAACTTGGGAATAATATATAATTTTTTGGTGGTGGGTTATGAAAAAATAATTTAAAAAGGAATATTTGTCAAATAAATATTGAACATTGCAGAATTGAATTCTACATCTCGCTCATTTATTGGTAATAATGCAATCCATAATCATTATGATGATTATCTAAATCCAGTTAGTTTATTTAATCAAAAGTACATTTAAAATAATTTTATGGAAGATTATTACAATTCTGCTTTGTGGTTTAATATATTTTAAATACATATTTTATTCTTGTGTCGCATAGAATTTTCAGCATTATTATTCATTACGGTCATCAGTGTCACATGACCTTTTAGAAATCATTATGTGAAACAGAGGATAATCAAGAAACATTTTATATTATTTGTCATGATTTTACTTCAAATGTACAGTTAGTGATTTGTTATATCACTTCTGAGCAGCTGATTTCCATTCCAATCGTATAACTAAACCTCATTCTCATTTGTCAAAGCACTGATGTAACCCCTCTGCTTCTACTTAGCATGCTCCAAACAGGCTTTCAATTCTAGAATGGGAGGTGGATCCACTACTAAGAATACAACAGATAGAAGATTTTACCTACCAGGGCATGGACAGTGAGTTTTTCTCACGCACTAATTATCGCTCCCATCTGGAGTATGGCACCAATGTAACCCCTCCCAGTTCTGCTCATCATCCTCTGTCTCTGGTGTACTGGCAGGCACACGAACAAGGATTCTTCCACTCCAGCATGGGAGTTGGGTCCACCTACAAGAGTGCCACAGGTGCTTTTCGGGGCCAGAGAAGAAAGACTCTTACCTGAACATTTATTTTCTGATCTCTGTTACACTCCCACCACTAAACCTCACTCACTTCCGGGTCACAGCACTCCATAGTTTTCCTTCCCACTCTCAGAAAAGAATCTGAACCAT
This sequence comes from Danio rerio, assembly GCF_052040795.2. Taxonomy (NCBI): domain Eukaryota; kingdom Metazoa; phylum Chordata; class Actinopteri; order Cypriniformes; family Danionidae; genus Danio; species Danio rerio. The sequence goes on along the minus strand of NC_141043.1, from coordinate 32,347,952 downwards.
TGTGCAATTTTACAATAAGCATTTATTGACTTATGCACTCAAACTTAAAATGTTTGAGTTTTTGTGTCGTCCCAAATGTTTTTATTAAACAGAAAATCAAACCATTTCCAAGATGACGTTGCCAAATTAATCAAATAAATGACCTATGAAAGTGGTATTCACAATCTGGAGGTGGCTTAATCATCTCAATTTGACAATTTCGCTTGCACAGTTAAAAATAAACAATCTAACTTTAATGCCTTACAGCTTTTCCCCTTTACCTATGAGCAAAATTGCAACCACTGAGTGAATGTATGTTAAACATCACACACTTTTGTTTTATCAAATGAATAAGTATCATCCGGGTATTTAAAGTACAGATATTTTCAGAATTTTTAATGTGATTGCCCTGCTTAAAGTATTCATACTACAAAATGTCGTAGAATAGTGCATAGGTATGCATTGTGGGATGCACCTAACCACAAGAACACTAAAAAGTGTGGTTTATGATATTCATTCATTCATTTTCTTTTCGTCTTAGTCCCTTTATTAATCCGGGACCACCACAGCGGAATGAACCACCAACTTATCCAGCACGTTTTTACACAGCGGATGCCCTTCCAGCTGCAACTCATCTCTGGGGAACATCCACACACACTCAAACACTCCGGACAATTTAGCCTACCCAATTCACCTGTACCGCATGTCTTTGGACTGTGGGGGAAACCGGAGCACCCGGAGGAAAACTACGCGATTACAGGGAGAACATTCTAACTCCACACAGAAACGCCAGCTGAGGCTCGAACCAGCGACCTTCTTGCTGTGAGGCGACAGTACTACCTACTGCGCCACTGCGTTGCAAATTGGTTTATGATGTGATACATGTAAATAATAAAAGTGTGCTTTAGTGCAATACAGCATTTAACCAAAGCCTTGTTCTGCTGACTGTCAGTTTGAACTTCTTCTCTACATGCCTGATTCTGCAGAATCTGGGAGGTCTTTTCTGAAGCCCATCCAGGCCTGTATCCCAGATGAAGAGTGATATCTTGCGTGTGTTCACCATCTGATTACACACGGAGCTCAATTCATCTCTGAGAGTGTGTGTGTGTGTGTTAATGACATCCAGGTTAAATAGACCTCCGAAGAGCTGGGTGGAAGTAAAGTAAAGGCTGATATTTTGATTAGAAAATGACTTCGCTTACATCCAGTGCTTCTGTTCGACTGGAATGAGTTGCTCCAGTTCTGGGTGTCAAGCTCCCCCAGTCTCCCTCCTCTTTCCCTGCATCCTCTGTGCTGTGAAGCCCTCTGCCAACAGCCTGCGCCTCTCTCTCCTCTCTCTCCTCTCTCTCTCATTAACCACAACTGTCAGATCCTCCAGATGATGAGCAATTAAACCAGATAATAAACGCTTGCCATCAATTCCTGTTTGTTTGTTGTTGTTGTCGTTGGCGGCAGGGGCTCCTCTCATGCCACCTTAGCGCTAACTAGTACTTCTGTAATGCACCACCGGTAGCAGAATCGCTCTCTCAGAGCCTTCTGCCAACACTAACAAAGCACTAACTGCTCATTGTAAGGCACCAGATTGATAATAAGGCACACTGAATGTTAACAATTAGATCATAATCAGAGCCAGCACGCCAAGGCTGCTCTTTTATCCCCGGCTTGAAAGAACGGCAAACAAAGCTCTGCAAACTGCTAAGATAAAATATTACCTCTGAATAATCATGTCTCTCAGCTACCAAAAGCCACGTAAGCTGTACAGCGCTGCGCATATGACATGCGGTAAAAACTCTGCTGTTTGCTTATGTATTAGTGCGGTAAGACAGTCATGCTATGTTTTACTGGCCATCTCTACCTGGATAAGAGGTTAAGGGTGAAGTTTGTGTGATATTTAAAATGATTTCTTTCATTTACTTTCATTTAGCACAGACCCATTCAGTTGATCAAAGTTGCAGTAAATACATTTGTAATGTTACTGATTATTTTCAATTACTTTTGTGTTGTTTTTATTCTTTAAAAAAATTAATCAGTGTTTCAACATGATGCACAAAAATTAGCACCAGAAAGTCATAGTGATGGTCATAATGCAGTAAAGGCATTTGTACAAATAATTCATGTACAAATGAATTCCAATAAATGCATCCTTTTAATGGAGAAAAATGGATGTGTCCAAATTTAAAATATAGTTAATTTTAATTTGGATATACTCTGGATTAAAGAAATGACTAACAACCTCGCCATGGAAAAACTGACTTATGCAGTTAAAGGGAAACTTAAAGACTTATACAATATTTGGACTCCATTTTTATGCTATTGTAACCAAGAGGACTTGACAGCGATGGACGACTAATACTCAACATTCATTTCTTTGTATTGGGTATCTCCATTACATAATGTGATCTCCTAAAAATTACTAAATACTCAGATAAGGTAAAAGGTTAAACTGTAAATTGGATGGCTGTGAATGCTGGTGTACGGAAACTAGTGAGAGAGGTGTTTTTTTGTATTTGTTGAGTCTTTTTTTATTATTTATTTATTATTAAGGGAAGGATATTAAGGGATATTTTGGAATTTTTTTTTTATTTGGATAGTATTTCAGAATATTCCTGTTTTTACTTTATTTTTCTAATTGAGAACAGGACATATCAGTATTTGTAAAACATAAACATTTAACACATCACCTAAAATTGCAGTTAATTTAAATAATATTAAGCTTTTAGTTCAAATTATTTATGCAGAATTTCCCTATTACATCATTACTGAACATTGAGAGACCACTGAACTATGAAAATGTGGTTGGTTTTGTTTAGAAACAAACAGATTTTGTTTAATTCAAATTTCAGTACCTTTTTGCTGTAAAATTAACCCTCACATTGCCTGAGGTCTAGGTGTAGTTTCGTTTAGTCTTTTACTGTTTAATTGTAGTACATCTGAAGTTCACAGTTTAAACAAGAAGCTTCAACCCTTCTCTTTTAGATCAATGCTCTCACATTTTGAGCGAAAGCCAAGCGATAGTCTTGAACTTTGAAACTTCCTTGCGGCAGAGCCCTAAAAACAGGTCTTGTTAAACTGGAAGTTTCTTGACAGAATAACAAAACATTGTCCACATATATCTGTCACAACATAGGGCAGGTCTGCCAGGAAAAATACACGGTCTATTCATTTCAAAAAATAAAAAAAAAGAAGCTCCCAAATCTCTGAAACATCTGATTTCCTCTCTCCATGGAAAAATGAGGTCTCTTTTGTTTTGAAATAGAATTTCCCTCGAAAACACTTTGGAAACTAAACAAAATTGACCATCGTTAGATTTATTGTCTTCTCGTCCTTTGTTTCTCCAGGCTGTTTATGACTTTGCTATGGAAACGTGGGGATTATTTACTCTTAAGTCGGTTTACAGTAACCTTCCCTTTCCTGACCAAACAACAAAGGAAATATTGAGTCAGGCGTCTCCCTGTTAGCGACATCTGGCAGATTCTGTCTCACTTTCAGTGTGTTTATACACAAACGCCAATAATGATGCATTTGAGGGTCTATTTTTGACCAACTCTTGAACCTATCTGAATGGTCATCCTGTTTTGCCTGTCTTCTTGCGTTTAGTGGAACTGGTTAATATAGATTTTACTAAAACACTTCTATTTAAAAGTGTGCTGAGCATCCTGGATGCAAGGCACATTTGCGTCACCTTGAGTCACATTTATGTGAACAATAGTATTCTGACACTGACATTAAGGCAATACACTGACGAAGAATCTAGCATGTAAAGATTTTCAATGATCTTAACCCAGCGCAAGTCATTCTAAAACTAAATCAGATTAAGACATCTGGAGTATTCCTATTTTAGCCACATTATCGAAATGCAGTATAGACATGTAGCATGATTACCATCTTGTAGAACCTTTGATTATTTTTCGCTAATCAGCAGTTTGAGAGCAAACAAAAGAGCAAGGCTTGAGCATTAATTTGCATCCGTCATTATTTAATGTATTTGCATGTAAAGCATGTCAAATTATTAACTGAACTGGAAGCTTTCCTAAAATGTAAAAATCAAACACTGAAAACTGTATGTTACAGTAAATATGTAGACCATTGCCATAGCGGACATATATACATTCATTCTTTCGTTTTCATTTCGGCTTAGTCCCTTTATTCATCCAGGGTCGCCACAGTGGAATGAACCGGCAACTTATCCATCACGTTTTTACGCAGCGTATTCCCTTCCAGCTGCAGCCCATCTCTGGGAAACATCCACACACACACTCATTCACACTCATACACTATGGACAATTTAGCCTACCCAATTCACCTGTACTGCATGTCTTTGGACTGGTGGGGAAACCGGAGCAACCGGAGGAAACCTACACAAAAGCAGGGAGAACATGCAAACTTCACACAGAAACGCCAACTGACCCAGCCGAGGCTCGAACCAGCAACCTTCTTGCTATGAGCCGACAGCACTACCTACTGCGCCACTGCATCGTCCACATATATACATAATAAATACAGTTAATTAAATATATTTATTTCCTTATTAGCAAAAGTATATCAGGTGTTAATACGTATTAATTGGTGGATTTATATTATATAATATAATTATTACTATTTTTTCATTCTCAACAAAAAGATTACTAATGTATATCAAGTAGTATGTGAACTGCAAAAAATATTACAATTGTTGGTACTGGTAGCCTAATGGGCAGTGTGCCGACATACAGCGTAATGTCGCTGTGGGGGTCTTGAGTTAGAGTCCTGACTCGCAGACCTTTTTAGATCCCATGCCCTTTTTTTTTTTCCAACTTCACTTTTTTTTTTATCATGCTGTCCTATCAAAATAGACCAACTGATTTCCCCTACCATAACTAAGACCAACTATATGCTGGAGGGTATGTTGAATGTCATCGTGTACACGGGGACATGATAATGTGTGCCATTAATCCATCAATGTGCTGTATCATAAAAGCAACTTATGTAAGCATTAATGCTGATATTGTCGGTGACACTTCACAATAAGCTCTTGTTTGTTATTATTAGTCAATATATTTACTAACATGAACTAATAACAAACAAAACGTGTACATCATTAATTAATCAAAGTTCAACATTTACTCATGCATTGTTCAAATACAAATTCATGCTTGTTAACATTAGTTATCGCAAAGAACTGTTTTAACACATGCTAACAAACTAAGTTGCAAAAATACTGTACTATTTTGTTCATTGCTTGTTTGTTAGTAAATTAATTAACTAATACAACCCTGTTGTAAAGTTTTGCCATACTATCTTATTCAGAATAAGGTAAACAATCAGATGACTGATGTCCATGAAAACCTGCCCAGTGATTAAGACTTTTCCGTGGAGATTTGGAAACCATTGTTAATCTTGAGTGACAAAAGACCAATTTCCGCTGCGGTGTTGTGTGCGTGCTGATCTGAATAGATGTGGCATGGTGACCAAGAGGCAGGCTGGTTGTTTTGTGGGCTGATGGAGGATGGGCGTCGGTGTTTGAGGGGACAGTATGTGCTGGTAAACTCTAATGGCTGGAGATGCCCGTCTCTGACATAAGATGATTCTGTGTGATGCCGTGCTGGACGTCTGTCTGACAGCCACCCAAAGGCTCCCATGGCCCCAGGAGAGGAGTTTCAGAGCAAACGGAAAATTGTTTTGTTTCTTTGGACAGATCAGTGCCTGAAGAGTTAAGATACCAGTGGAAGTGCTTGATGGAAACATGGAGAAATGTTGTAAATGCTGAGCTATTTGCTGTCTAGTTGCTACATCTGGAAGTGATGGGATTTGCTGCCATGTTAGTGTCATATTTTTGGCACATATTGCAAAAATTGCCTTTACATATTCTGCATTTTGCTTTTTCATTTGAAGTAATAAACACATAAAATATATTTTCTGTAAATACCCTAGTGCTCAGTATCCATTTCTCAGTTATAATAGGCAATGTATTCTGGTGCATCCAAACAAAACAGATTTATTAAACAGATATATTAATTAAAATAATATTTTAGTCACCAAACATATTTAGAAATTGAAAAATAATTCAATTAAATCCAAGCAGAATTTTGCACAATTTCAATTTTTTTTTTATTTATTTTAGTTTATTATAGTTGATTTTTATCTCTTTTTAAAATTGATATTTAATATTTTTCTATAACATATATATAAATTTGAGTGTGCTTGTTTTTGAACCGTTATTCATTCATTTTCTTTTCAGCTTAGTCCCTTTATTAATCTGTGGTAGCCACAGCGGAATGAATCGCCAACTTATCCACCTTATGTTTTACGCAGCGGATGCCCTTCCAGCTGCAGCCCATCACTGGGAAACATCCATACACTCTTATTCACACACATACACTATGGGCAATTTAGTTTACCCAAGTCACCTATACCACATGTCTTTGGACTGTGGGGGAAACTGGAGCACCCAGAGGAAACCCACGTGAACACAGGGAGAACATGATTTTTGGACCGTTATCATAAGTTAATTTGTTAGGTAAGCTATTATATTCTATTTAATTTTTTTTTTTTTATTCGGCTGTAATTATTAGAATGAAAGAAGTAAAACTGCTATCATTATTGCCCAATGACTTACTCTGTAAACCTAACTTGCATAGGTATTCTTTCAAATGGTCTTTTAAGCTGAATATTGATATCTTGCAAAATAAATATTGATAAATATAATAAAAATAAATACAATACCAATAAAATTGTATGTACTGTTATAATTGAAAATACTAAAGAAATTAGTTATTAAAACTATTATGTATCAAAATGATTTTAAAATATTGTTCCATTAAACAGCACTTGGAAAATATTTAAAAAAAAATTAAAAATTATTATATATACAGTTGAAGTCTGAAGTATTAGCCCCCTGCTTATTTTTCCCTCAATTTCTCTTTAACAGAGAAAATATTTTTTTTAAACACAGTTCTAATCATAATAGTTTTAATAACTCATCTCTAATAACCAATTTATTTTATCTTTGCCATGATGTAAATAATATTTTACTAGATATTTTTCAAGACACTTCCATACAGCTTAAAGTGACATTTAAAGGCTTAACTAGATTAATTAGGTTAACTAGGCAGGTTAGGGTAATTAGGCAAGTTATTGTATAATGATGGTTTGTTCTGTAGACTATCTAAAATATATATAGTTTAAAGGAGCTGATAATTTCAACCTTAAAATGGTTTATAAAAAATTCAAAACTACTTTAATTCTAGCTGAAATAAGACTTTCTCTAGAAGAAAAAAATATAAGACAAACTGTAAAAATGTCCTTGCTCAATTAAACATCAGATGGGAAATATTTGAAAAAGAAAAAAAATTCAGAGAGTGGCTAATAATTCTGACTTCAATTGTATATAAATCGGAAGTGCCCAAACTTTTTTCTATAAAGGGCCAAAACCAAACTTGACAGGGCTGAATATATACCAAAACCATATTACAATAAATTTGCCAAGGGGAATTTCCTGATTCATTTGGTAATATTTAAAAAAAAAAAAACAAAAAAAAAAACAAGCAAAATGTTGCTTTAAATCACATTAACTTACCCAGTATCATTTACATAATTTAACATTTTATAATTAACTTAACTGTAAAAACAAACAGATTACACTAGTCGAAATGCTCCAGCCTTTACCTTGATTTGCTCGCAGAGCAAAGTCTGATTCATTTACAACATTTAATTAATCATTTAATTTCAGTTGTCTTTTTTTGTAGCTCATAAAGGAATAAAGACATTCGCTCCAACACTCTGCATCATCTCCTCTCTTTTCAGATGGAATGGAGAGCCAAATCAAATTTGGCCCGCAGGCCCTACTTTGGGCATCTGATATAAACAGTTATGAACATATATATTCTATCACACATTTTGTGATTGTATACACACTGTAAAAATGCAACTCAAATCGATTGTTAGTTTAATGTTTTTTACAAATTTAAGTGGATTGAACAAAACAATAAAGCTGTCCCAAAAAACCTTAAGAATTTTGTTGTTTCAACTCATTTTAAATAAGTAGTTTGAACAAACAACAAAAGTAATTTTTATTGCATGTATAATATCCATTTGTACATTTATTAGAGTTTTTTTTTTTAAATCTCAGATTAAAACATAATTATTATTTTTTTCCAAATGCATTATTACCTTTTTCCTAATTCACAGGGTAATATTTTGGCCGTGAGCACAAATGATAATGACATGGACAAGATAAAACCAGAAAGAACATGTCATGAATGCACTTAATGGGCAAAAGTCCCCTTATAGATCAGGTATGATTTGCATCAAAAGTTACTCTAATAAAGACTTTTCAGAATGTACACTGAAATTCAATTAGTGTTGAAAGCATAACCAAAGCCATGAAAAATGAACTCATGGGGGGTCCGTCCTCCCTTCTGCCCTCAGGCAAAACAGCCCATTAATTTACTACATTCCATGTTTATTCACATATTCCTTTCAGATTTAATGCACAATTCTGTACTAATGCACAAAAACCTTGTCAAAGCTTGACGGAGATTATTTTAAACAAGTTAAAGGACAGAGAGAGAGAAACTGCACAGTAAAAAAATGATATGATCAATAAAACCAAAAGCAAGTTTTTATGTTAATTTAACTTATTAAATTGTTCTATCTTGTTTAAAGGGATAGTTCACCTAAAAATCTTTTTTGAGTTCTTTACTTCGCAAAGAAAGATTTTTAAAATGGAGTACCAGACCGAAAAAAATAAAATAAATGCATAATTATCCATATAAATGTATTAATAAAAAGATAATTATATTAATGTAGGTAGAGATAATTGATCTATGAATATAACAAATAAATGAAATAACAGATACATTTATTTAATTAAGTTTAAAATATAAAAAAAAAAATTAATGCAGAAAATATTACGAAGGAATGACAGAAAAATAATTTATTTATTTTCTATTATATTAAAATAAAAATGCAATATATTTCTTTTGTCATGTTTTTTTTTCTCTTTTTACATTTTACATAATTATTTTATTTTATTTTATTTAATGCAGCTTCGGTTCTTCATAGTTTTTTCTATGGAAGTCAGTGGTTACAGGTTTTTAGCATTCTTCCAAGTATCGTCTTTTGTGTTCAGCAAAGAAGAAACTCAAAGGTTTAAAACTACTATAGAATGAGTAAATTTTCTATTTTTGTGAACTATCCCTTTAAGCCATAAGCTTTTTAAATTCAATATAATGCAAGTTAAAATCACTTGTAGGGTTAATTTGATGTAATAACAAAATAATATAGGCAAACCAATTTTTTTTTACACGATTCAAGCCAAACACTCATTTTAAAGGCACTATTAATTTTTTAACAAATTTCAAACTGATAAGTGGCCCATCTTAATTAGAAGAAAGTCTTTTTTTCTTTTTCTTTTTTCGCTCTTGCTTCCATGGATATAAAGCTCTCCTTTGACTGAACAAAACAAAGCTTGAGGTCTGGGATCCTCATCCTCCAAGAGAAGAGCTAATCAAAGCTTTAGTCATTAACAGCTGCAAAGTAAATATAAGTTTACCTGGAGGTCACATCCACTGCATCTGCTAAATTATGTAGCAATTACAGTGGATGGAGAGTTGTTGTTTGTGGGTTACAGTAATGACAAGAGCAGGTCAGCCGTGTCAGAGAGGAAGACCCCCCGTTCCTCATTCACATTCAGAAAGCTAATCATTTGAAGTGTGCTTGTTAGGCCCACTTCAAGTTTTACCATTAATCTAAGCAGCACCTCTGATCTTGATAATGCAGTATTTTTCATCCTGTATGGCTCTGTTGAATGCAGGTTTGTCTAAAATAGTTGTCGGAAGAGCTTTATGGGGAGCAGGATATGTGGAACTTGTAATTTTAAATGAACCCTTCTGGAATATAACAGGTTCACTATTAAAATTTCCTTCATTAGACCAGCTTTAACCTGACAGTTTGGTTTGTCCATATTTTAAAAGTACAAATGAAATCAAAACTAACTATATGATTTTGTTAGCGCTTACTGCCAGTTTTGTAGTAAACAATTCATCTGTGCATGTCATTAAGAAAAAAAAAGATTGCCCTTGTATTATAAATTAAAATCTAAAAATACACAAATGTTAAGTTTTTTTGAGGTATTGGACATGGTTAACACTTAACCACAGCACTCCAACTCTCATGTTTGACAACAAACAGAAATGAAGAGGGGAAGGTGTCTGTTAGGTTGTAATAACTCCCATTTAAAAACCCATTTCCCGAGCTTTCTGAATAAAATGTCTGCTTTACTACATCCAATCAGCTTGCAGCAGAAAAAAACAGGCCACGCCCACTGTTTTCTCATTTAATAGTCACAGTCAACACTTCTAGTTCATATGGGTTTTGAGCAAATTTGGGTTGAAATAGCCTAGATTTATAGCCTACAAATCTATATGAGTGTACAAGCTGTGACCGGCTGAAAGAATTTGGACATAATGTTGATTACAAAAAAGGTTAGACTCTTGGAGTGAAAGGAAAATGTAAAATTAATCATGTCTTTATGAAAATTTATACATGGGGGAAAAAGCGCAAACAAAACATTACACACTATTTCGACTGAAATTCAGGTAATAAAATATGGACCAAAAAAACCCCCAAAACTTTAGATTATAAATTTTTATTAGCAAAAAATTTGACCCAACTTTTAGTTTGCCCATATTTTGCTTACATTTTGGTTAAAAGTAATATAGTGTGAACAAATCATGAAAAATGTTTTGTATTTTTTAAAATGTTTAGTGGTTTATAGAACAACAAAGAAAGCTCAAGCGCAAACCCATAAAAAATGTGATAGAAAAATACATTAGTATTTTATTTTATTATATTATGTGTTAAATTGTTATATTAACGTCTATATTTATATTATGTAATACATTTACAATTATAAAAGTTAGATATTTACACAAAAATTGTATGGTTGTCCACTGTTTAAATGCTTAAGCTGTTTATATTTGGGCTGAATCTGATTGGCTGTCTGTGTTTATATCATTCATCAGCTGGAAATAATTGTTCTGAAAACGATTCCAGTGCTATTGTTCCTCTGTGCCTCATAGAAATAGAATGATTATTAAAACTTTATAGTTACTGTTCTACCATAGTTATAGGCTTCTCTGTGATCAAGCTGTTAAATCAGCATTTTTTTTACAGTCAAATTAAGGTTTTAATAGATTTTTGCAGCCACAACGAGTTGGAAAATTGAATAATATGATGTCAATGGTGTTTTAAAAGCACTATAACACACTAAACTCTGCATATTGTAATATTCCTGCATATTCACTATACTTCCAAAGGCCCATTCAACAAGTCTTGATAGTGTTTTCTGTATTATCTGCAAAAACAACAAATCCATTTTGACAGATCTTTCAAAAATTTAAGACGCACTATGTTGAGAGCCATAAATTACACACGAGAGGCACGAAAACAGGACAGAAGTTGTTGGATGTGAGAGATATGAATTATTGATGGTAAAACTGTGTACTTGGTTCTGCTTTCTGTTGTTTTGCCGTGCATTTCTCCATTTGTCTCATGTTGCTAAATTTTTAAGTTTTTTTTTTTTTCCATGTCAGATTTATGCCACTTCTTAACACCCAAATCACAACTGACAACCCCTGGTCGGCACATTGCGGCAGAAATCACCTGGGCACTGAGAAAGTAAAAAGCGATTTAAATATTAAATACACTTCCTTAGAAAAGTGGCAAAATCTTTTGAATTAACAGAAAAGATGCAAGACCCTAATTGAAGAGGCTTTGATTTATTCATTCATATTTAGAGAGCGCAGCACATTTCCCGCTCCTCTGCAAACTCATGCATTTCCTTCGCTCTATAATAAAGCACGAGGAATCTCTAAGTGCCTGTTTTATTTATTTATCCTAAAACAGAAGGATTCTTCAAGCTTAATGCAGATTTTGCCATTCGGAGACAGAATAATGGATGGTAGCCTCATGTATTTTTAATGGCTGCATGTTGTGTGGCAGATAAACATGGTGTTTGAGATGTTTTCTCTCCGCCGAGCTGTGTATTCCCAAGATGTGGCTGTACTCTGTACGCCGGGAAACCACAGCCACAAAAAGGCCATTTATACGACCAAAAAAAAAAAAAAAAAGACATTTTCAGTGAGTTTCAGTAAGTCATGCCTGAGCCGTACGGTTTGTTTGAAAAAAGACATAAAATATATCGCTTCATAATATCCAGTTACCTCAGCCGATATGTAATCTAACCACTTTGCTTTGTTTCTCGACCTTTTAGACACGTTGACACATTGACTAATGCTAGCGGTGCCCTAAATCTCTCAGGAGTCTACCTGTTGTCTTTCGGTGAGCTCTTGTCTTTTGTTCACGGCTTTAAATATAGAGTCTGTTTTAATGAATGAAATAATTTTGGCCACTGAGACTAACTGCAGTCTTCCTAATAACGTGTTTGGGCTCATTTTTAATAAGTCATCATAATTATGTGGAGAATTTGATTGGGCATCTGTGCCCAGGAAGATGAAGTATGTTGTGTGGGCATGACGGTAAAGGATATTGCTTGCTGTTCATACATAATTGAGAGATCTTGAATGTCAGACCTGCGGGAGCAAATGCCGGAAAAAGCATTGGAGTTCACCAACAACAGACGCATGGCAACCGTTGCACGCTGAATTTCTGCAATGGAGGGACACATGTCACACATAAACTAGGTTTTGTGTCTTAAATGGAAGATGTTTGGCTGTTATTAGCTTATTAAAAAATTACTTTCAAATTGAGCTGTGCGATACTGAAGAAAGATGCAACCTTATAGCATTAGAAATTAGGTGATATTCAATATGTGATGTGATATTTAAAAAAATATAAGCTAACCATAACTAGTATTTTTAACAAGTTTTGCTGTTGGATTAAGCAAATGAGACAATTTAACACTGTGAACGATCAAAAATAGCATAAACCTGACAAACCGAGTTTCTACTTTGCTATCTTATTGGATGGGTGTGGCCCTGTGGCTCTGCCGCCTCTGACATGGAAATCTCTGGTTTATATTTTGTTCAATCTATTAATGCTAGAAGTTTGTGTAAAAACACAAAAGAGCTGAAACTGAAGAGTGTAACTAATTAAAATCAGCACGGACACAGTTTTTGCATAAGGGGCCGATCACTCTGAACACGCTATTTGCGTAGAGAAGCGCCTTTTTTGAATGATTTACTAATGGCTACGAGCATTACATGCTGCTTATGCGTCCTCCGTGCCTTGCGTTTCAACCACCTGCTGCGCCTCGGGATTTGCCGTTGAACGCCATGAGCTCGCTGTTGAAAAAAGTCAACTCGAAGCAGAAAAAGCTTATGACGTCAGTCGCATCTTTATAATTCTCCAATCATATGAACTCAGAGGCGGGGTTTCCGTTGAGGTGCTTAATGTGTTTGTGTGACTTTTGAAAATGGAGGAGAGACTTGTGGTTGCTGTTTTGAGTTATTTAGAGCTGTATGAATCCCAAATCTTGAATATCACAATTTTATTACATTTTTAAATTATACCAATATCAACAGCAACACTCGCGCACAATACACAGCTGATTCAGTTGTTGCTATATAGACATAAAAATCGCACCGCGCTTCTTTTTATATTGTCAAAAAAAAAAAGCCAGCATAGTGCGCCTTACATTTTTGTAACATAAAGGCCTGTGCGCACCGAGGGATTTTTTGCTCGAATTTTCCATCGACGTTTAACGCGTTGTGAATAAATAAAGGGTGTCAATGTGATTGTGCACATCAACGCACAAAACGCCAGGCGCAAAAGCGTCATTTAAAAAAAAAAAAAGGCCTCATGCTCGTTTTTTTTTGTTTTACCTTCTCCACTAATCAGATCGGCACTTTTGTTCACGTGCACAGAGCTGCTGAAGTTAGAGTAAACAGCACTTGGAGGCGCTCAAGCTCAAAACTGTGAATGCGAGCGCACATTGAAGAAGATGCTCAGAGGCGATATGAATGTTTAGCTGCTTATTGCTCTGGTGAACAATAATCATTTCTTCAACACTAGAGCTGGAGCTGCTGCTTGAACCATCCATGCTTTTTAGAGTCACCAGTAACTTAAACAACAAGTGTGTGAACTTCCTCTCCTCCTCTTCTTCTGTGTTATAAACGGGTGTCAGAAGCTTAAGGTTGTGTAGCGCCATCCAACGTCAAGGAGTGATTTTGCACACTCTTCAGCTTGACGCCATTGAAAAGCGCTTAGGTTTGAATACGGATTCTCTGATGATAAACACAAACTAAAAGCTTCCCGGTGTGTAGGAGCCTTAACGTTGCGCTTGGTGTGATTGGCTGCTAATGGGAAAGGAAGCAGTCAACTGTGTCATAATAAAAACTCTGCTGCTTTTGCGCAGTTACGCTAGTCTTTTATCAGCAATTGCTTCAGCACTTTCAGCCTTACGCGTGTTTCCACTGGCACGTTGAGAGCACAGCTTAGCGAGCATTTTCAGTTCATTCATATGAAAGTTGGGTTTAAATTTGAATGGACAAAGCGTTGAGAGCAGCTAACATAAGAAAGTTTTACACACCCCAGAGCAGTAGCTTTATAGTGTTGCCTCCAGCACTGAGCTCGGATTTGAAGCTGTAGTGGAAATGCACCATTACATCATTACGTCTGCATGTGTCCCATAGAATGTAATGGAAAAACTCCCATGATTCCACACTCAGTCAAATTGTCATCAAACTACGCCTTTGTTTATTGTGAATATGCGCCCTCTAGCTGTAAAAATTATACTGCATCTGCACAAAGAGATCTATGAATAAACATAGTTTGCCAAATAACAGAGTTTTTTACATATCGCTGTTCTCAGAAGCTTGTCTAACCGGTGTAATGCTTTACTTGGTTTTATTTTGATATTGAAAGGTAAAATAAATTGCAAATGTACATTTTGAACAAAATGTAAATAAAATATAAATGTCATAGTTACATTTTTATTGAAACACCAATCAACATTGCAGATCACTTACGGATGTTTAGTGACATCATTCACCTGCTCACGTGTTTTAAACTTTTCTTTACATCCACACTGTAGAAAATGCTGGATTCCACACAATAGCTTCATGTTACCCCAAAACAAGCCAATTAAGTTAACCTTGTTGTTTTAACAAATTTAAGTGGATTGAGCATAAAACAATTAAGTTGTCCCAATTTAAAAAAACTCAAGAATTGTGTTGTTGCAGCATTTTACTCGTTTGAAATAAGTAGCTTTAACAAGAAGCAAATATAATTTTTTGAGTGTAAACGACGAACGAAAGTGAACTTTGCAGTGAGTATATCAGTATATATATTTATAGATTCACACAAGTATCAGCATTCCTAGCGGAGGTTTGCCTAGCGAAGGTTTGGTAGACCTGTATTCACACTCCAGCCAATAACAACCCCATTACACAAAGCTAACATCACTCCTTCAACTGACCCGACCTCTGTTTTCCTGTAGTTCATGTCTAGGATAGCGGTCAATCATCGTTCACTTCTAGACGCTCCCTTGCGGTTAGCACTCCACATCTGTCTACCTTCCCTACTTTCACTTCATGCATTATAAATGAGCATGTGAAATCACGATAGAAGCCCAGACTGTCACTTTTGGCTAGTTTTTGTTTGCCCGCAATCTGATTTCATTGATCTTCCACTTGGAGTCCATTTTTCACTCTTTTCTCTCTCTCTTAGGCCTCTTCCGCTTATGTGTCTTCTAGGAGGTCTGTGCTATGAGAGTCGTCCATAACACAAAAACCTGACTGTGTAACTCAATGAAATACGGGAGCTGACAGGATGCTATTTATTTCCCGTTGAGCCACAGTCTCCACTAAGATGAATGGAGGCTCTGCCATGGGAGCGAAGAGCCAGCTTTATTTTTCTGACGTTTTCGCGTTTAATGCGAGATATATTTCACAGGAGGCGTCTTTGTGCTCTCTCCCCTTTTTGCATTTTCTTTTAAAGCTCAGACGCAGTTATTGATACGCCGGCTTGAGTACATTACGCTTTATTTGTTGGTAAGCACCATTTTTGCATATTGACAGTAACAAGCAAATGCATGTATGGAAATTCTAATATAAATTGACTGATGTTTAGAGGCCCGGTTTCTGCTCGCTAAGCTCTTCCCAGACTTGTATACAGTTCTTTATTGCTAATCCTAGCAAGCGGCTTTAAAGAGTCCAACTTTTGACTTTTATCTTGTATTACAGTAATGACATATGGCTGCTCTCCCTAATGCGCATAAAGCAATGAGGAAGAAAAGGCTGCAACATGATGAAAAGGGAGCCGCTTGTATCTTGATATTTGGGAACGGGGAGGGTAATCTTTCTATAATGGCTTTAGCTTTATGATGTCACTATTTCATCGGCTTGACGCACCTTTTATGGAATTTTTGTATTCATGAGAAAATAAATACCAAGACAAACTAACTGGGAGGAATGGAAGGAGGACGACATACTGTTTGATTTTTTTTATCCTATATTTTAGAAAGGACAGAGATGTAATTTTGAGTAAAAAATATATATTACCAGATTATTTTCTCTAGAATTATCACATAATTATAGCAAAATGTGTTTTTGACATGATTAATACATGATTATTTTACACCCGCTTCCAGTGTTGTCAGTGATTATCAGCTGATAGATATGGGCCAGTAGGGTCCTTCTTCGCTTACTAGTATACTAATAAAGAAGACTCCAGATCCAGATCTGTGTTTACATTACTGAAACGGTTGGGTAGGGTTGGAGTAGGGGTAGACATGAATAAAATACAATTAATAGGAAATTTAATAATAATATATTTCATTCCTGTTTACTTGTGTCCGCAGCAGTGTGTTATCTATAGCTCTATTTTATTCTATATTCTAGAAAGGACAGAGATTTAATTCGGAGGAAAAAAATATATTAATGGATGATTTGGACTAGAATTATCACTTAATTATAACAAAATGTTGACAGTGTATTTGACATGATTAACACATGATTAATATACACCCACTTCCAATGTTATCACTCGATTGAATGGGTGTTATCAGTGGTTATCAGCTGATAGATTTGGGCCAGTAGGGGCCTTCTGCTCCTACTAGTAGGCTGTTATAGTCCATCCAAATGGTTAATCAGCTATAGATTACATACGGCTTCAGCCAGAAGTTAACGAGAATTATTTATATTGTTTATGAAATTTCCCATAAATTGCTTTTTTTTTTTTACTGTTTACCCCTGAGTGTTCTTAGTATTTTCAGGTTAATATTATTTTTGATTGTTTACACTGTTGAAATGTCCTAATTGTTTTATCCATCAGTAAAACATTGCTGTTCACTTTCAGAAATTGTGGTAATGCTTTCTTTTCCCTCATGTGAAACATGTCAAATATAACATAATATATCAAGTACCGCATTATTTAGCATGCTATCAAGTCGCATCTTTTTTCAGTATAACACAGCTCTATTAGACGTTAATAAAATACAATTAATGGGAAATTTAATAAATAATATAAATCATTTTCATGGTTAATCAGCTATACTAATAGACTCCAGATCCAGATCTGTATTTACTTTACTGTGACGGGTTTAGCATTGGGGTAGGGGTAGATGTTAATAAAACACAATTAATGGTCAATTTAATAAATAATATAAATAATTCTTGTTAACTTGTGTCCACAGCAGTATGTGATCCATAGCTGATTAACCATGTGAAAGGATGATAACAGCCTTCTGAGCCTACTAGTAGGCGCAGAAGTACCCTACTGGCCCATATCTATCTATCTATCTACTTTTGCTACTTATAACTTTAGACTGACAGAATCTGCGGACATTTTTTGCTATTTCTGCGAGAATATTCTTAAAAATCTGCGGATTTATGCGGAAGGATTTTAGGAGTGTCATAACTAAAACCCTAATATATGAAATAAAATGTAATACCCTTTTAACTTTTATTTAATGTTTACAATGCAAATCCAATTAGATCCACTTTATTTGGTAAACAAAGAAAATCTCTCATATAATATATCTACTAAAAGACAGAAAATTACTTTCGAAACTGTATTGTAAATGAATAATTTGAATTGAATGTTTTCATATTAGTCAATAATAATACTAAAATTAATAAAAAAAAACTGAATAAATATAAATTTACACACATTTACACATAAACAGAACCAATGATGGGCTAAAATCTGCAGAACTCTGTGGAAATTTGTGCGCACAGGTTCCATGTGGGCCTAGTTATAACAAAAAAAAAAGAAAGAGAAATTAATAAATAAATTAAAGATTGATTTTATGATAATCTATCTTTAATACGGTTTCTTCACATTCTTGCATCATCAGCTGTGAGTATGAGGTCATTCAGACATTGTGAGCAGAGTGGACAGGAGTGGATGCAGTTTGTTTGTGTTGTGGATCTTGAGTGTCGTCATATATGAAGTGTCTCTGTCTACTTCCAGCTCACCTTGTGTCTCTGCTGACAGAGCTGTTCACATCACAGTCTTGACCTCAACAATACTGTACACAAGAGGACAGAAGCAGGACCACTCAAAGCTGCTGCTCTCTATTACCACACATAAGCACATTTGAAGTTACAACTGTTTTGTTCTGTCATTTGTTTAGGAATGAATTATTGTCAAAAAATCAGTGGCCAAAAAATTTAACAAATTCACCAATATTTGTTATTTGCCTCATTGGTTAGAAATGAATAATTATTTAGAAAAATCAAAAAGGATTTTAATTAGCAGAGTATTCTATTAGGGTTAAAGAAAACTTGTTATAGGATTAATATTTGTTAAGAATTCTCTAAACTGTACAAATAATAAAAAAAAAAAAATAGGACCGTTTAGAAATATGTAGTTACCAGTATTAAAATTAGCATAAATCTGTTATTTTATAAAATGATAATAACCAAATTGAAAGGACTGAAATTATTAAAATAGAAATGACTGAAAGTACAAAAATTATGTAATGGGGAAAACAAATAGCTTATTTGCTAATATCTCATTACAAAAATGTAAACAGCAAAATTACCAAAATTTAAAAGAATTCTGTGAGGAAAATCGCTGATCATTTAATTGCAATATGTTTTAAAATAGATAATTACCAAAACTGAAATCACCAAATTCTACCAAAAGAAAAAATAGCAAGACAAATACAAAGATTTTGCACAAAACATACCAAGTAATAGTACCACACTAATCTTTAAATGACCTATATGACTTACACTGGACTTTAAACAAGTGCCGCTTGAGTCTTTTTTTCCCCCCATATCATTAGTTTCCAAACCTTTAAACAAGCTTATTTTCCTCTTTGACTCTATGTTTCCAATGAGTAAGGACTTTACAAGAGATGCTTACAGACCGAATCAAGCTCTTTGAATCTGTTTAGATGATTTTAAAAGGAGAGGCAAGGCTGTGACTCTGAGATTTATGGCTTTGCTGTCTTTCTCTGGATTGATGCTGAGCTTTTTCCGGCCCTTTCTGCTTTTACAACATCATCTTGTATCCAGAGATGTGGCATCAGCCCAGTAAAGCCCCGTTTAATGTTCAATACTCAACATTAAAGACCAAAAAAAGCTATAAAGAATTCCAATGTAAGCGTCTTGCGCTTTAGATAAAGAGCATTTGTTGCCGTCCGTATGTCTCTGATGTGTTTTTCAGAGTTTGCACGCAGATGAAGTCTCCGAATGTAAGCAATTAAAAGCAATTACCAAATAGACTCAATTGAGAATGGCAAAAATGCTAATTTTTAAATTAGCAAATGATGTGCAAATGCTCTTTTTTTGTTTCTGTTTAGAAAAATCTAATTACTAAAATTAAAATAGCAAAAGTCATTATAATTGAAATGGCATGAGAAAATACTGTCAGGAAAAACTGTGTATTTTGTATTTGACTGCTGTAGATGCGGATAATTTAGATCCATTTTGAAATTACCTAATTGAAATGATCAACATGTAAACAATCAATAGAATTCCAAAGGTTCTGTGAGAATTTATTTATTTTATTTATTTGCCTCATAATGCAAGTGTTTTTTTCTTTCAATAAAGACAATTTTTTGCCATTCATAATTCATTAGCCAGGATTCCATCTTTGAAGGAAATCTTTTCAAAGTTTGCACGAAAAGAAAAGAATAAACCAAATGCAAGTTAGGTGCGTTTCTATCAAGTTGTTATGGTAGCTGACTGTAGTATTGCTATCCTAACCAACAATAAACATGGCAAGCAAAATGGAGACTGACAAGTAGAGCCAGACAGAATCTGCGGAAATTATTTGCTATTTCTGTGCAGAGGTTTGTAAAAAATCTGCATATTTATATGGCCTTATATTGAGAGTACAATAACTTAAAACAGGAAAGGTTTACAGAGCAGATCCAATTATATTTTGTAAACAAGGCCAGTCTCTCATGTAATATATCTATTAAAATAGATAAAATATTGCTATATACATTGTATTGTAAATAAATCATATAAACAATTGCATATTATTCAATAATGTTACTGAGCTGATATTGGCAAAAATCTGAGGATTTCTGTGTGCACGGATTTCATGTGGGCCTACTGATTAGTCACTTGGATGTAATGTTTGCTTAGTCAGAGTTTATTCTACAAATATGTTATCATATTTCACATTATTCGAAATTTGGCGTTTTCCAGCACTCGTTTCTAATGCTATACTTCAAAATATGTATTAACACAGGGTGATGCCATTGCTATCCAGCCATTGAGTCATTTGAGTCAAACTCTTTGAAAACAAGCAAGTAAAAGCAATCACAAACGACCAAAAATGAGAGCAAAATAAGTACAAATAGTGAGAAAACTAATAATTTGCTTAATTTTGTTTTTAAATCTCTCATCATCAAGTTGAAATGACATTTAAAAATTCTGTCGGGAGGAAAAGCTGCGTACTTGTTATTTGTTGTTTGCCATCCATACATCATTGATGTGTTATTCAGAGTTTGTGCAAGGAGACGAAATCTTTGAGCGTAAGCAAGTAAAAGCAATTGTAGGTTTGCTTTTGTAAGTCTCCCCCCCCCCCCCCGTTTCTGCGGGTTCATTTTAATTCATGGTATTGCTATGTAAATGAGACGCGGGCTGAGAGCAGAGGAAGGTGAGTTATAAGGACAGGTGAAGCCAAGGAAGGGCATCCGTTTTGATCGCTTGTTACACCGCATCGCATTAAGGCTCTAATACAATCCAGCTTATCGTTTGGACAAACAAGACGACTGTATCTTTCCCTTCGGTTTCACATGCGGCGCAGTAAAATGAGTGATGTTTGTAAAACGGGACGGTTGTGCGCAGTAAGCAGTTTTACATGGTCGCTCTGAGTTTTTATGTGGCGCTTCATGAGGCCGAACGCCTAATGCACCCTGACACTCTGTTTTGATATCATTACTACATTATAGCAGGCATTTTTGAGTGAAAAAATACGCTACTTAGAAAGTCGAAATTCATAAATAAATTTATGTCAAACTGCACTTAATATTGATTTTGTTAGTGTTCAGATTCAGTAATAAGGTAAAGGGTGCATGAATATTTAAATATGATCTTCATTTTCTGCATCTCCTAATGGCCCAAGCTCCTCCGCACTCAATTTAAACACAATTTAGAAACTATAATGTATTGAAAAATACAGGGATTTGGCAATAAATCACAAAGAGAATATCTCAGGCCTATTATAAGGTAGTTCAATATTGGCCCCCAGAGGGGCCCGCACAATTAGATTCCTGTTTTTAAGCTGTTCAATTATCCAACTGCTCTCATTTCAAGGGACTTCTATACCTTTTAAAGCATTTAGCTTATAGAAACAACACAATGGAGTGGTATAAAAAAAATTGTAAGGGGCAGCAGGGGAGTTTAGAGGGGACGATAAGGCCATCTGTGTCTGCTTCCATTTATGGAGGGAAAATGACATATCCTTGAGCTAAGATAATTTTCTTAATTAGTGTTTGTTTTCTGCTTTTATTAAAAATGTGTTTTTGACAGTGAAATGACAGTTGTTGTTTCATTTTTGTTTGTTTTAAGCATAAACCAGATTTACAAAACAAATTTTATTAATTTGTTTGTTAGTTTAACACTTCTCAGTTACAGTTTTCTTTTCTTTAGGATATTCTCAGTTTCATTGCAAAATATGTTATTTTTTTTCTCACCTTCAAGGTGATAATACTGAGAAATGTAGGAGTCCTTTTTTTTAAATATTAAAAATATATATAAAAACAAGAACACAAATGAAATTGTAAGTGTGAAATATTACTAATTCGTACAATAATTTTCTTCAGCTTTGCCCTTTTATTAATCTGGGGTCTCCACAGCGGAAAGAACCACCAACTTATGTTTTATGAAGCGGATGCCTTTCCAGCTGCAACCCAGCACTGAGAACCTCCATACACTCTCATTCACACACATACACTTTGGCTAATTTCATTCATTCATTCATTCATTCATTCATTCATTCATTCATTTTCTTTTCGGCTTAGTCCCTTTATTAAGCTGAGGTCGCCACAACGAAATGAACCACCAACTCATCCAGCACATGTTTTACGCAGCGGATGCCCTTCCAGTTCCAACACATCACTTGGAAACACCCATACACTCTCTTTTACACACATACACTTTAGGCAATTTAATTTACCTATTTCACCTGTACCACATGTCTTTGGACTTGTGAGGGAAACCGGAGCACCTGAAGGAAACCCAGGCGAACATGGAGAGCACATGCAAACTCCACTCAGAAATGCCAACGGAATCTCACGGCAAATCATAAATTTTTGATTTAGTGGCTAACTCGTATTAATTTGTACGATCTAATTCATACAATTTAGTATGATTGTTTGTCACCCAATGATGGTTGGGGTTAGGGGTGGGGTTGGGTGTCACGCCTCCTTTTTAAAATCGTTTATTTTCGTACGACTGAACTTGTACGAATTTGTATGAATTAGCCACTAAACTGACAAAACTTAAAATACTGTTTCCTCATGAGATCAGGCTGGAAATGCCAACTGATCCAGCCGGTGCTTGAACCAGTGACCTTCTTGTTGTAAGGCGATCGTTCTACCCACTGCGCCACCATGACGCCTGTGAAATTTTACTATTATATGAAAAAAATAATAGTAATATTTATTCATTCATTTTCTTGTCGGCTTAGTCCCTTTATTATTCCGGGGTCGCCACAGCGGAATGAACCGCCAACTTATCCAGCAAGTTTTTACGCAGCGGACGCCCTTCCAGCCGCAACCCATCCCTGGGAAACACCCACACACTCATACACTACGGACAATTTAGCCTACCCAATTTACCTGTACCGCATGTCTTTGGACTGTGGGGTAAACCGGAGCACCCGGAAAACCCACGCGAACGCAGGGAGAACATGCAAACTCCACACAGAAATGCCAACTGAGCCGAGGCTCGAACTAGCAACCCAGCAACCTTCTTGCTGTGAGGCGACAGCACTACCTACTGCGCCACTGCTTCGCCCATAATAATAATATGATTTTTTAAATATCATATTACTATTATATTTTTAGGATTTAACATTTACAATTTTATGTAGATGTTTTATGTTTTGGTATGGTTTATTAATTAACTTTGAAGTAAATTTATTTAGTTTTAAAGATATTTCTTTTTCCTAAAAACTGGACATACCAAGTAAGAAAAAAATAATATGAATTGTTGTAGTTTTTTCTGATTTATACTAGTATATATTTTAACACAGTGTCTTATTTTAAGGGTGTTTACTTGTAAGAGAATAACGTACAGTTTCATTTTAATTGACCCTTTTCACAAGACTGTTGTGACGTGTTTAACGGTCATCATAATCTTTAATCCTTGAAAGTTTTTAATATTTTAATTTTTGAAAAACGTATGAACATTTCTATGCATTTATGTATGTTTTATATCATCTTTGCCTCAATTTACAAAAAAACAAACAAATTACCGCAAGGTGTTTCTTATGCAGCATCTATGGGGCTGATAGTAAATTGGAAGTTATTCTCTCCTCTGGCTGCCGTCATCAGTCTTACACTATATATTTTTCCTTTTTCTGAAAGTCTTGATAAGACCATTATGGAGTTTTTCTTTTATTGTTTCAGCAAATAGGATTGTAAAAATTATTTGTTGTATTCACTGCGCTCCAAGTTTACTCAGCTATGATGCCTACTGAGAATGTCTACTGAACTAATGAACACTTTGAATGCTGCTTCACCTGATGATTGAGTCAAAGAAATGGTTCACAATCACTCAACAAACACAAACTTTCCAAAAAGGTCATCTTCATTTGTCCACATGTCAGCACGTTGAGCAGTCATTCCAAGATTTAGCAATTCTGTGATCACAAAATTTAACAGCAAATCAAGCAAGTGACTTTGAGCAACTTATGCCGAGTTTAGACTGCATGATCTTTAAAGTAGTCATGTCACAGATGTTTTCACACTGTATGACTATTTGGGTTAGCGTTTCGCTGCTTTGTTTACACTGCAGGATGGATCAGTGACAGGACGCTTCACACTGTATGAATTTAGAATAGGAAGAATCGCCGACGACTTTGTCTCTCACAAACAAACACACACGAGAAATGACATTGAAACAATCCAAGGGCACGAGGTATATCTTTTGTTATTACTTACATATGATAAAGAAAGCCTTTAGTGGGGTAGAAAATGTACTCATCGCATCATTAAAAGTTCAGGATTGTTTCTCACGTGAACGAGCAAAGATTTGCCTGTGATTTCAGCCCTTTGTCAGCGATTTCTCAAAATCATGCAGTCTGAACTCGGCATTAGGTGTATTGCGTGGCTTTATTGTAACACATTCAGCCATAGCACACTTGAAGTAGCTGAGTGAGTTGAATTAATTAGTAGAATTTCACAATTTGAAAACATGCTGGGTTGTTTCCACACAAAGTTTGATCAAATGTGGACAAACCCAATGATTGGGTTATTTTTTAGAATTAATTTTTAACCCAATTGTTGTAGTTGTCAATGGCTTTTCCAGTGGTAATCTTTGTAGATGAGAACAAAGTTTTCAAAAAACATTTGAAAATAGTTTTGTTAATTTTGGGTCCTTTGTATGTCAGATATGATGCAGTAGGCTTTTGGTTGTTAAGAGTGAAACACTCGAGTAACTGTTTGTTTCTCTCAGTTGTTCCTTAGAGGAAGCTCAGTGGTTCTTAAGGTAAAAAATGATAACACTTTAGTTTATGTACCAATTATAGTTATTAACTAGGGGCTCATTACCTTATTAAGATATTGTCTTTTTATTAGTACTTATAAAGTACATATTCTGCATTATCGTATTCGACATAAGATCATGCAGTCCTAGCTAATCCCACCAATACCTAAACCCATCTATTACCTTAATAACTATTAAAAAGCAGCAAATTAGGAGTTAATGGCGCTAAAAATCTTAAATAATTGTACCTCAAAATGAAGTGTAATGATAAAAATTCAATGTTTACAATATAGTTTGTCTATATCTTCATTAGCAAAATTCCAAACAATACAGTAAATATAGCGGCAAGATGGCTCAGTGGTTAGAACTGTCACTTCACAGCAAGAAGGTCAGAGGTTTGAGTCCTGGCTGGACCAGTTGGCATTTGTGAGTGGAGTTTGCATGTTCCCCTTATGTTTGTGTGTGTTTCCCCACAGTCCAAAGACATGCTCTATTGGTGAATTAGGTTAACAATATTGGTCATAGCGTGTGTGCGTGTGTAAATGTGATAGTATATGGGTGTTTCCTAGTACAGGGTTGCAGCTGGAAAGGTTTCCACTGTGTAAAACAAATGCCGTAATAGTTGGAGGTTTATTCCACTGTAGCGAACCCTGATATATAAGGGACTAAGGAAAGGAAAATGAACGAATGAATAAATGAACAGCAAATGCAGCCATAGACTTTCAAGAACAGTCTGCAAATTTCAGAAAAAAAAGGCTTATAAAATCTTGGAGGAACCAATAAATCCTGAGAGCATCTTATAAGCACATGTGTAGCAAAGCAAACACACAACAGGCTTTTTAACCAGTTCAGTGTGTTGAGCCGTGCAGACCTCAGTGACTTTGTTTCACACCGTCTCTGTTGAAACAGCTGATTCTGCTTCAGTTTTGGAGAAGGCAGGCCTTTGTGTACATTTATAACCCATATGGTTTGTATTGGCAAAATCACACATTGTCATTCTCGCTTGTTGTCCAATAACAAAAGAGTCTGCCTCAGCACTGCCGCGAGACGTTTGCCAACATATTTACATTCTCTCTGTCAATGTGAAATGAGGACATCAAAAGAGAAGCAATGGTGACTGTCATATTCTCAGCATGAACTCATTTCTTCTTATACCACGCAAATGGATGGCACATGGACAAGTGTGAACTGACACTTTTAAAATATCTGAAAAAGTCATGCATCAATCACTTTCATTTCTTGTTTTATTGTAGTTCTAAATTCATGAAACATTTACATAGTTTTTGTGAAAAAAATATTAAATTAAATTGATAACCATTTAAAGCAAGAGTTTTTTTATACAGATTTTTTAATGCCGTGCATGTTTTTTAGTCATAGTCTGTATTTCTTGATCTGAACTTTTGTTTTATTTAAATGCTTAAACAGAATTTATTGTGCTTTAAAACAAGGGAAAATGACCTATTAGGAGAATGAATTGCAGGAAAGAAGAATTTTAATTTTAAATAGTAGTTATCTCTTTTTACTTTTGTGCAAACATCAAATTTTAACTTAAGAATACTTACTTTAGAAGTTAAATGACATAAATAATAAATATATATTTAAGGGGGAAAAAAAGCATTAAGTGAACGTTATGCTGTTGAAGTCAGAATTATTTGCCCCCCTGAATTATAAGCCACCCTGTTTATTTTTTCCCCCAATTTCTGTTTAATGGAGAGAATATTTTTTTCAGCACTTTTCTAAACATAATAGTTTTAATAACTCATTTCTAATATCTGATTTATTTATCTTTGCCATAATGACAGAAAATAATATTTGACAAGATATTTTTCAAGACACTTCTATACAGCTTTAAATGACATTAAAAGGCTTAACTAGGTTAATTAGATTAACTAGGTAGAATAGGGTAATTAGGCAAGTTATTGTATAATGATGGTTTGTTCTGTAGACTATCAGAAAAAAATTGCTTAAAGGGGCTAATAATTTTGACCTTAAAATGTTTAAAAAAAAAAAAAATTAAATCTAGCCGAAATAAAACAAATAAGGCTTTCTCCAGAAGAAAAAATATTTTCAGACATACTGTGAAAATTTCCTTGCTTTGTTAAACACCTTCTTCTTCTTCTTTGGTCTTAATCCCGTATGGTTGCGGGGTCGGCTCTTTGGAACAAGCCAATTTAGACTTGTCCATATGATAACAACCTTTTTACACATTCCAGCCGGCCTGTTGCTCTGTTAAACACCATTAAGGAAATATTTTAAAAAGAAAACAATAATAATTCTGACTTCAACTGTACATAAATAATTTTCTTTTGTTTTCAAATAATTCTAAACTTATGATACATTTACATTTGTGAAAAAAGTTGAAAATTAAATGATTAACTGTTAAAAGCAGGATTTTTTTAATGCAGTGCACATTTTGTTGTTCTATTTTGTTTTTTTTTACTGTATTTGTTTTCTGTATTGAGAATTATTTTATGATTTTAAGATTTATGGGGAATGAAGAATTTATTTTCAATGGCATTTATCAAATTGTTTGTGCAAATATTGTGATATTTATATAGTATAAATTATATATAAACTAGTGTTGGGCAAAAAATTTGTAGTGAATTAATCGTGTCCAAAATAAACTTTGTTTTAACATAATTTAAGTGTTTGTACTGTGTATATTTATTATGTATATATGAATACACACATGCATGCATATATTTAAGAAAATGTTTTTAGATTTAGAAGTAAATTAAGATTTATTTTTAAATTAAGATTTATTTATTTCTAAATTTAACTATCTATGTAACAACATTGGGCGACACGATGGCTCAGTGGTTGCACTGTCGCCTCACAGCAAAAAGGTCGTTGGTTTGAGTTCCGGCTGGGTCAGTTGGCATTTTTAAAGTTTGCATGTTCTCATTGTGTTGGCATGGGTTTCCTCTAGGTGGTCCGGTTTTTCCCACTGTCCAAAGACATGCGGGATTGGTGAATTGAATAAGCTAAATTGGCAGTAGTGTATGAGTGTGTGAATGAGTGTGTATGGGTGTTTTCCAGTACTAGGTTCCATCTAGAAGGGCATTCACTGTGTAAAAAATATACTGGATAAGTTAGCGGTTCATTCCGTTGTGGTGACCCCTGATAATTAAAAGGACTAAGCTGAAGAAAAATTGATGTTACAACATTGTTTTGTATAATTATGTTTTTATGCATGTGTATCACATATGCAAAATAAAAATATATATAATGCACACACATTTTATGCCAAAACTAAGTTTTTGGATGCAATTAATTGCAATTAATCTTTGCCCAGCACTCATTTGGACTTAAAAATACTTACTTTCGAAGTTAAATTACAGAAATATTAAGTGTGTTTTGTGTCAAAAATGTGAGAATTAAGTTTTTTTTTAATATATGTTGACTAAAACACTTATAAATATCATTATTTTATAAAGTGCATGGGTTTTGTGGTAATATTCAAAAAGAGAAATAAATCACCCTGTTGGTATTTTCTTTTCATGTTTTAACCTTTAACCTTAAACTCACTTAAGTCAGATACATATTTCACATAAAAAAACTACAATTTGTTTCTCAGAGTGATTCTTTTTTTACACTATAAAATAATGTTATGTTAAGTTTTGCTTTATTGTCGTAGATCTACAATACTATAGTACTTCTGGTGCCTCTGAAATCATTCATTCATCACATTGAGGATGGTATAAAGCCGCATGATCTTGCGCGTTTATCCTAAAATATATGTTCTGGGCAGTGTGTGATCTATTAGCCGTGTGACTGGGTTGGTCAGTGATTAGTATAGAGTGTATTATGTAAAGGTGGCCCGGCTCGGGTGGCTAATGGCCGGCCTGTCTACATAAGTTATGGATGTACCCTTTTGAGCTGAGGGGTCGCACATAAAGGACCACCTTTTTAATTCACAGTCACCCACGGTCATGCTAAATGGCTGATACTGGAATTGAAATCCTAGTTTATACCCATACACCACACTCTTTGTTCCAAATATAGCCATTAACTTTGATGGTTGAAGAGAGGTACATTTCCCCCTCTTCGTTTTCACAAGGTTAAACATTTTCTGTGTTGGCTCCAGTCTGAGCTTTATGAATATATCAATTGTGTAAATGGTGTACACACAATTAGTTCTTTGTGGTGACTATTAGCTATTAGCTACTGGGTGGCTTCAGAAAATGAAGGGAAAGTAGTGATTAGTTGGTTGTTTTTAGGGATAATTTACATAACAAATATAGGATTGTATCATGTATTTGTCTTTTAAAATAGATAACATGTAATACAACAAATTAATAATGAAAAATAATATTTAAAAAAAAAAAGCACTTTTTGCTATTTTCATGCAGTGAAAATGAGCACTGGGGCTTAGAGGGAAAATATTTTCTACTATTACTTTATAAAACTTTGTAATATATAATTTATAATTTAATATTAAAAAAACAGTAAAACTATAAAATAAGGATGCACTATATATGTACAGTTGAAGTCAAAATTATTAGCCCCCTTTGAATTTTTTAATTTCCCAAATGATGTTTTAACAGAGCAAGAACATTTTCACAGTATGTATAATAATATTTTTTTTTTGGGAGAAAATCTAGAATAATAAATGTTTTATTTCGGCTAGAGTAAAAGGAGTTTTTGATTTAAAAAAAAAAAAACATTTTAAGGTCAAAATTATTAGCTCCTTTAAGGTGTTTTTTTATTATTTTTTTTTTTGATAATCTACAGAACAAAACATTGTTAAACAATAACTTGCCTAATTACCCTAACCTGCCTATGTAACCCAGTTAACATAGTTAAGCCTTTAAATGTCACTTTAAGCCGTATAGAAGTGTCTTGAAAAATATCTAGTAAAATATTACTTACTGTCATCATGTCAAAGATATAATAAATTAGTCATTAGAAATGAGTTATTAAAACTATTATGTTTAGAAATGTGTTGAAAAAATCTGCTCTGTTAAACAGAAATTGAGGAAAAAATAAACAGGGGGGCTAATAATTCAAATTTAAAGGGTTATTGGCTATATGGTATCAGCCAAACTTTCCATTTTGGTGCATCTCTACTATAAATGTGTCCTGAAAGCTGTCTACTTAATCATGCTTATAAATCTAATAGTTTTAGATGTCTGAATTATTCATTCTTAAAAGGACAGTTCACTCAAAAAAGAAAAAAAAAAGAAAAAGAAAACTCAGCTTATCTCCAGATGTATTGGTTTCTACAGTAGAATACTTTGCTGAAACTGTGTTTATTGGTGAATCATAAAATGCAGAACTTTTAGAGTAAATATTCAAAATACATACAGACATTGTGGTCTTATAAAATGAAGCAACTGATCTGTGCAAGAATAACCTAACATTGCTAGGCAGGAGCCATGGGTTTTAATTTTGTTTTGCATGTAAATATTTTTGCATTCTCAAAATGCTGGTAGTTGTTGACTTGCATTTTATGAACCACCAAGGAACACAGTTTTATCTAAAAAACGTCTTTAATGTTCTCATTCATTCATTTTCTTTTCGGCTTAGTCCATTTATTAATCAGGGGTCACCACAGCAATTTATCCAACCTATGTTTTACGCAGTGGATGCCCTTCCAGTAGCAACCCAACACTGGGAAACAAACACTACATACTTGCATTCACACACGTACACTACGGCTAATTTGGCTTATTCAATTCGCCTATAGCACATGTCTTTGGGGGAAACCGGAGCACCCGGAGGAAACCCAAGCGAACACAGGGAGAACATGCAAACTCTACACAGAAATGCCAACTGACTCAGCCAGGGCTCGAACCAGTAACCTTCTTGCAGTGAGGCGATCGTGCTACCCACTGCGCCACCGTGACACGCTCTTTAATGTTCTACTGAAGAAAAAAAGTCACCTGCCGGTCCTAAAAGTGAGGAAAATGACATCAGATTGTTATTTGTTTGTGTGTGCTATACCTTTCAATCATGGAGACTCTGTTCACTTACAAATGTCAACCTCTGACTGGAAGTTTAACCTGTTCCTCACATTGAGCTATAATCTTATTTCAGAACTGTCCTTTTATATACTTTTGTGTGTTTTTGATGCTTACAATTCATTTCTTTTTGTGTTTTCTCACTGGAGAACAAAGGTTTATAAAAATCCGAGCAAAGGATGACAGAAGATTTACACTTTCCGGTGAACGGTCGCCGTAATATTTTCAAGTCCATTCTTGTCACCCTCTGTTATGTACATATGGAAATCTGAAATTCTCTGCTGGTGCTTTTACACAGTCAATAACACTTTTCATTCGCGCTCTGACACATGAACACACTTAGCGCAGAACCTTTCATGTTAATTGTGTCTGTGTTCCAGCTAAGACCCTTAAAACACAGACGCCTAGTCCCCATCTGCCACATAACACTGATTGCAAATGTAGCAAAATCCTGATTACTGAATTTCTGAGCAGCTCCTTTGTGTACGCCACTTCATTTTTCCTCTCTTGAGTAGATTATTAAAAATTGATAATTCTTTGTAATGGCCTCATTTCTGTCAGTTTTCATATTTTAATCTGGTTTTAAGGAAAACAAGATACATTAATCAAATATGACAGAACACTCTCTTAATGTAATCATGCAGGGGAATATGAATTGCAAATGCGCGAGCCGCCCCTCCACCCGCCCATGTTCTTCCATTAATGTTACAAAATAAAATAATCATGACCATTTTACACGGAGATCGACGACATGTGATGCGATGGAATATTTCAAACTGGTTTCGTTGGAAATGGTTAAAGTCGAGCCTTTGCATCAAAGGCCGGTGCTGTGCGCTTTAAACAAATGCAAAATGACACCTGCGTCGCTTAGTCCATATTCTCGGCAGTAGAGATGAAACGGGGATGTTTTTTAATGTTAAAAGCAGTGAATTTTTCTTGCTTGAATTATCTTTACTGTCGTCTGTGACTCGATGGATGAAAACTGAACAAAAGCACATTACTTGTTCCTACATTGTGAATTCAGTGGTTGCCTGATCATAACAGCGTTAGGTATGTTTAAAACAATTGTACATCCTGTGAAAAAATCTACAGGAGGTGCAGTGCATTTAGTGGGTTAGTGTGCGCAAAGTGGGGAAAAAAATCTGTCTATTTTCTGCCTTTTGTCTTTCAAAACTACTTGTATTCGTCTTTGGAAGATTTTTTGGTCACACTTTAATTTACAGTACAATTCTCGACATTAACAAACCATTAACTAACAAGACTTTTAGCTGTTATTTAATAGTTAGTAAGGTATTAGTTTGGCTTTAGTATTACTGTAAATTTGTTGCAAACTATTTATGTGTTGAATTTAAACACACAAATTAAATTTAGTAAAGTTCAACTTAATTTGTTTGTTTAAATTAGCCCAAATTGATAGTTTACAACTAATTATTAATGGTTTTTCAGTGTATTTGGTAGAATTAGGGATGGAAAATTAGGTCATATTTTGAGAACTAATAAACAGCCAATATCTTAACAATATACAGGTAGTAAGGCAGTAGTTACTAGTGTAAATTGGTACTTAAACTAAAGGGTTGCTTAAATTTTTAATCAAATCTGAAAGATTTCCAACCCAGGCTCATTCTGAAAACTTACAGCTATATACATTCCTGGAGAGCGACAAATATATACCCAGGAGCTATGTTTTTTTTTTTTTTTTTACAGTTTTTGTTTTCACGAATCTACCAGATGCCGCTGCATAAACTTTTTTTTTTTTAGAACTCAAATATCGCTCTTGAGTGCCATCCGCGCCTGCTCTTCTCGCGTAAATCCACCACTGTTGATCAACTAACCCACCCTCCTCCTTTCCTAAACTCAACAGACGGGGTTTTCAAAAGCATCGATTGACCTGCCCACCACCTTTTCAAGGGGGCAAAAATATCTCAAATTTGATCACGAGTTTAATGAATAATATCCTTTATTTCACAGTTTTCAGAGTTCACAATATTATAAATATCAAATTAAACTTTTATTTCAGCATTGAAAATCAGGATTTTTTTTTCAAGTTCTGGAATAACAGGAATGTTTAAAATATTTTCATTCTTCCCATTTATCAAACACACACACATATATATATATATATATATATATATATATATATATATATATATATATATATATATATATATATATATATATATTATACACACACACACACACACACACACACACACACACATATATATATATATATATATATATATATATATATATATATATATTTGTGAATCTTTTTTTGTTTGTTTCACATTGTTTCATTTGTTTAGCCTGTTATGGTTAGCTATTTTTATTTATATTTTATTGCAAGTTCCTCTTAATGTCTTTGCAGCATTTGCTTGATTTTACATTAAATTTAGTGATGATCAGACAATCACAAAATTCTGGTGGGCCTGTGCAACACAACAGCTTTTCATTATAGACCATGGAAATTCAGCTTTTTAATCAGTGAAGGTTAGGGAAACGTCCGGGAAATTCACCTTTGGCTGTAATTGGGAAGCCTGAGATTTGGAACAACATGAGGGTGTGTACAGGATAACAGAAATGCCATTTTACGTTAACTAACCCTTTAAATGTGATACAGATTATCCTTTTTTCAAACGTACACCAACAGTCTGCAAGCGCTGCAAGAGGAACACCGTTAACCAGAAGTCAATATCTCACACTGAGAATGGAAAGCCATAATTAGATTCATTTGCAACTCAGATCAATGTTTTCCTGAGGATGACGGTTATAAAGTAGAAGAGAGCATTAAAAAATCATAACTAAATAAATATGTGTTTGGGAAAAAAAAATAAGAGTGCTCATAAACTGAAATCAGCGTCTGCGAAAAAACAGAATGAATATTTAAAGACGGCGGAAAGAAAATGGCACTAATGAAGAAAGGCAGTTTTAAAAGGCTGACCCAGGAGTGAGGGAATTCTTCGGAGGGTACCTTGGCCATACTTAGAGAAAAGCAGATAATTCGTTAATGTCACGCACTTGTAGGAAATGGCAGATAAATGGATTCCTGCCATTATTTGCCGGCCTAAGTGAAGTGAAGGAGGAAGTGTGGCAACGAGGACAAACCCAGTTATGAGTGATAAGTGTCTAAAAGCTAATGAAGGCTGGATAGGCCAAGGTCAATGGCTGCCGGTGAGGTGTCTGCACGGCTTTGCTGTCCCGGTGCTTAAATATAGTGGAATATACATTGAGCTTTTAACACCTTGAAACATAGGCGAGGCTGGAATATGAAATATGGGCTTGTAATGGCGTTTTAATGACCCTCTCCCCACCCCCTTTCTGGCCTAAGATTGGAAATCAGAGGTGAACCTTGATATCACTGCGCTAAGTGCTTGTAATGTGCTGGAACTTTTTCCTCAGTGTGGTCACTAAGGCCATTTTGCATAGGTGACAAATGTCTGCTCTTTTTTAGATTGGCAGTGCAGTGGAGGATCAAAACAGTATGAAAAAAACTGACTTTTTTCACTATTGTGTGTTATTATGGAAATATTCCAGGTT
This sequence comes from Danio rerio, assembly GCF_052040795.2. Classification (NCBI taxonomy): domain Eukaryota; kingdom Metazoa; phylum Chordata; class Actinopteri; order Cypriniformes; family Danionidae; genus Danio; species Danio rerio. Next base: position 32,313,355 of record NC_141043.1, on the reverse strand, counting down.
CAAAGCAAGTGAAACACTTGTGGCATAAGGTGTGAAAAAAAGAAAAGATTTTTGGATCAAAAAAGAAGCAAATTTTGAAGGTTTTTGTAAAGCACTAAAGGGCAGTGCAGTGGGTAGCGCAGTCGCCTCACAGCAAGAAGTTCACTGGTTCGAGCCTCAGCTGGGTCACTTGACATTTCTGTGTGGAATTTGCATGTTCTCTCTGTGTAGGCGTAGGTTTTCTATAGGTTTTTTTATAGGTGGATTGGGTAAACTAAATTGTCTGTAGTGTGTGTCTAAATAAGTGTGTATGGATGTTTCCCAGCGATGGGTTGCAGCTGGAAGAGCATTCGCTGTGTAAAACATATGCTGGATAAGTTGGTGGTTCATTCCGCTTTGGCGACCCCAGATTATTAACGGGACTAAGGCGAAAAGAAAATGAATGAATGAATGAATAAATTTAAAGCACAAAAATTAAAAAAGAATTAGGTATTTTTTGATGCTTATGATGATGTTGAATACAAAATTATGAGTTCAGTATGATATTGATATTTTTATTTTTAATTAAAGAATTTAATCACATTTATTTAATAAAACAGTACAATTTACTGTTTTTTAATGCAGTTTATTAATTTGTGACAAACATAAATGTTCAAATTACCATGAATTTTGAAAACAAAAACTATTTGAACATCTTACTCTTATTTTCTATGAATTTGACCCCCAAAAATTATATCGAAAGTGTAATTACATAGATAAAATGTATTATGTATCAATATAAATGTAACGATTTTTATATCTCAGTTTACCCGTAATGTTTTAATCATTGCTGCTATACTATGAAAACTGTTCATGCTTTAATTTTTATTAGTATATTTAACATTCAAGTAATGAGGTCCTATTTGTCCCACCAAAAAAATTAATTTAATTTAATTTAATTTAATTTAATTTAATTTAATTTAATTTTATTTTATTTTATTTTATTTTATTTTATTTTATTTTATTTTATTTTATTTTATTTTATTCATTAATTTATTCATTTTCTTTTTGTCCCTTTTTTAATGAGGGGTCGCCACAGCGGAATGAACCGCAAACTTATGCAGGATATGATTTACGCTGCGGATGCCCTTCCAGCTGCAACCTATCACTGTGAAACATCCATACGCTCTCATTCACAAAGATACACTACGGCTAATTTAGTCTACCCTATTCACCTGTACTGCCACCATGCTGTGAGATGACAGCACTACCCACTGCACCATGGTGGCGCTTTTATTTTATTTTATTTTATTTATTTACTTTAATTCAATTTTATTTTATTTTTTTGTCTGATATTGTCCCACAAATGCTTTTATCTTACCTGCAATATTCCTTTGTATCTGAATATATATATATATATACTCCCTCATGCAGTGCTGTAAAGATGTTTTGTGCTTTTCTATACTCCTGAATCAGTGAATAAACATCTCGTCTGCTTTCTCGCATTAAGAAAACGTCGGCGTGATAGAAAGGGCTTAAAGTCTTCACTCTTAAGCTGACTAAGGAGCCTTTTGGTTCCCTCCACTTGAGTGCTTAATGTCCTCTAAAGACCTATATTACACCCCAATTAGATGCCACTCTTGTTTCCCTACATCAAGGGCTTGACTCTACTGGCTTGTCACCTCTCTGTGCCCAATCAATTTCATTACTCCAGTTACAGCCCAGCTCGGGGAAAGCTATGCCCTTAAACTTCAGCTTCTGTCCAGATCGATCAATAGCCCACGTTGCTGCCAAGGTTCCATTTAAAGTTCATTTATTTCAAGCCATCATATAAAACAAGACAGAGCATCAATGTGGCCCCACTTTGTTTTATTTGTCTGAGGATTTCCAGTATGGCACGTTACTGTAAGTGCTGGGAGCGGAGCGGTTAGATTAGACGGACCGCTTTCTGGAACGCAGAGCCGTCTGACAGCTTATTTCCAAAGTGAGTTTTCGGTGTACTGTATTTAACAACACTCTCCAAGAATAACATCTTTGGATCCTTGATGAGACTTAATATTCGGTGCAAAGCCAATAATGATTTGTATGCTTATTAACTTTAAATAGATACATTACAAATTTACGGTCTTATAGATGTGGAGTAATGGTTAATATCTACAGCGGGAATTAATCCTGCAGGAATATTTCTCTTTTATTGTTTTTTTTTTTCATGTCATCATTACTGTCTCATAAAGCACACCTTGACAGCTTAATGACTTCAAACATGTCCAAGAAGTTTATAGAAACTGGGTCATATCGATATAATTGTGGTTTAATTTTATAATTATTATTCTAACGTTTATGTGTGAGCATTGCATTATGGCGGAGTTTATTGACAGAGGCTTGTCTACAGTTCTTTGCAATCAATATTATTATTTGAAAAAAAGACTGCTCTGCTTTTAGAGAACTGCTGCAACATGGATTTTGTCGTCTTTAAGTGGACAGCGAAATGCACTCTTTGATATAACTTGGCATTTCTTGCTTATGCACACACACACACACACACCTATATATATATATATGTGTGTGTGTGTGTGTGTGTGTGTGTGTGTGTGTGTGTGTGTGTGTGTGTGTGTGTGTGTGTGTGTGTGTGTGTGTGTGTGTGTGTGTGTGTGTGTGTGTGTCCATAATATATAAATATATATAAAGAGAGAGAGAGAGAGAGTTAGAGACTGACATTTTGTACGACTTTAGATAAGACATTTTTTGTTAGTTTTTATGGTTATCTCTATGCAAATCATTTATGTTTCAAAAGCGAATCTCTACTTATTTTTGGTCCTTATAGCATCATGAAAAACTAAACTTTAATTTATATATAACCAAGAAAGTGTGATCATTTTTATAATCATTAAAAAGTTGTCTTTACTTACCAACTTGTGATTGGTAGATTTGATTATTGGTTAAAAGCCTGTTTCAAGTAGAAACTTGTAACACTCTCCGAAGTACAAACACACACACACACACACACACACACACACTTGTACAGCTATCTTTATGGAGACTTCCTACGCTCAAAGAAATGATAACTGCTGCTTGTTCAAACTACCTGTTTAAACTAAGCAGAAACAACACATCTCTTGTAATTTCTTTTTTTTTCCTTATTTCATTTTTTGTTTTTGTTCAGTCCACTTAAATTTGTAAACCATTAGGTTAACTTAAGCATCTTGTGTTGGGACAATATGAAGGAAATGTGTTGGTCCTCTTACCTGGTTAGGGGATTAGTAGTTCCCAGCATGCCTTGCGTGCGATTGAATTAAGAGAGGGAAATGTTGACAATAAAAGTTATTTTAGGTGTTTAAAGTTAATAGAAAGACTTGTTAGAGTTTAATCTTCACTTTAGTTTAAAGATTTAGAAGATTTTCATGTAATGTTTTGAGGTTACCACCTTGCAGAAGCAGCCATGCTTTGGGTGTTGGCAGCTTAATTAGCAAAAACGTGGTTTGTTGCTTTGCTCAGTGAGCAATAACTGTCCTAAAATTAGTTCTGAGATCAGTCTCAATCCAATGTACACTCAAAAAAGTTTTTTTTTTTTACTTGTTCAAGATACTTATTTAAAATGAGCTGAAACAACACAATTCTTGAGTTTTCATTGGGACAACTTAATTTGTTTATCTTCAGTCCACATAAATCTGTTAAAAGTTTTTGTTAACTTAATTTATTTGTGTTGGTACAACATGAATGAATTGTGTGGAACCCTGCATTTTACATTGTATATGTAATTGCTTAAAATGTCTATTGGTATTAAAAATGTCCAAATTTTAATTTAGAATCATTTCAAATAAAACTAAGAGACTTTGAAATGTACTGTGCATAATAGACATACATGATATTATCAGACCTTTGAGTTTTAGTTAAATAAAAAAAAAAAATACAAATGTGTTTAAACTTTTATTTGATAAAAATCATGTTGGATCAACTCAATTTAATTTAGTTGTGTAAATAGTTTTTTTTAGTTGATGCTAAACAAATTTATTAGTCGGAAATCCTGCCCTCAATTAAATTGATTTCATCCAATAAATTTTTTTTTTTGAGTTCATAGACGTAAGGATTTTTATGCTGCACAGATTTCCTACCCTAATCTTAACCCTAACCCCAATCATTACAGGAAACATTCTGCATTTTTTTTTTTTTTAATATTATAAAATATTTTGTGGGATTTAAGTCGACTAAAAAAATGTCACCACATATTTGGAAATAATTGGTCCCCAAAATGTTAGAAATACAAGGTACACACACCATCATCATCATCATCATCATCATCAATGTAATAATATGCATGGAACTGTCGAAACACCTTTATTTTGAAGAGTGTATAAACATTCTATATTTCTTAATTATTAATTTCTTTTCACTTGTTTGCTGACCATAATTGTATCTGTAGGTATATATGTATATCATAAATGCAGTATCTGAAGCATGGGAACTCGGAGAGCTCTTCAAAGTTGCACATTTGTATTAACATCTATCCTCCATAGACTTCATGAGTATTATCTGAGACATTAATTAATTTTAACATATATAATGGAACAGGGTAGATTCTGTATTCCGCATTATGTTAATATTCATGTCTTGCGAAGTCCTTAGAGATGCTCTTGTGGTTTGGTGAGGCGATGTACATGCTTTTTATATCCATGAAAGTCTCTGCACAACATTTAGGCTAAAACATACATTTCTGTGAATGTATGCCAATGAAATACAACTATGGAAAAATAAATAAGAAACCACTTGACAATTCTCAGTTTCTCTATCTTATTAACTGAATTTATTATGGATAATATAATAAATGTTTTAACATTTCCACCAAGTAGCAAATAAATATACTGCCAAAGAGCATTTTTCAGAAAATGACATTCGGTTAGAATAACAAATGTTTTCTTTTATTGTTATTATTACGTCATTATTTCTGAACTATTCTGAACTATTCTGAAGACAAGAACATTGATATTGTGTGTCAGAAATATTAATATTAACTAATATAAATATTAAATATTAATATTAATTAAATATAAATATTAATATAACATGTCATTTTTTGTAGTACGACACAGTGGCTCAATGGTTAGCAATATCGCCTCACAGCAAGAAGGTCACTGGTTTGACTCCTCGCTGGGTCAGTTTCCATTTCTGTGTGCAGTTTGCATGTTTTCTCTGTGTTCATGTGGGTTTCCTCCGGGTGCTCTGGTTTCCCCTACGATCCAAAGACATTTGGTATAGGAGAATTGGATGAACTGAGCTGGTCGTAGTGTATGTGTGGGAATGAGTGTGAATGGATTTCCCAGTGCTAGGTTGCAGCTGAAAGGCCATCTGCTATGAAAGATAAGTTGGCAGGACTAAGCCAAAAGAAAATTAATGAATGATTGTCAATTTTATATATATATATATATATATATATATATATATATATATTCTATATAGATCTGATAACATTTCCATCAAATTTCAAATAAAAAATATGTATTCAGAATAACAATGTTTTCATTCATTGTGATTGAAAATCAGGGTTATTACTAAGGCCAGACAGAAAACTTATTGTATGAAATGAAATAATAGTAATAAAAAATAATACATTCATAAAATAGTACATTTTAACTCTAATTTAATGTTTATAATTCAAATCCAATTAGATCCACTTATTTGGTACTTATATTTTCCACTTATAAAGCAAGTCTCATATCTCATATAATATATACTAAAAGACAGGAACATTATACTTTACAAACTGTATTGTAAATAAATCTTATAAACTTTTTCATTCATTCATTCATTCATTTTCTTGTCAGCTTAGTCCCTTTATTAATCCGGAGTCGCCACAGCGGAATGAACCGCCAACTTATCCAGCAAGTTTTTACGCAGCGGATGCCCTTCTAGCCGCAACCCATCTCTGGAAAACATCCACACACACATTCACACACACACACTCATACCCAATTCACCTGTGCCGCATGTCTTTGGACTCTGGGGGAAACCGGAGGAAACCGGAGCACCCGGAGGAAACCCACTTGAATGCAGGGAGAACATGCAAACTCCATACAGTTACGCCAACTGAGCCGAGGCTCGAACCGGCAACCCAGCGACCTTCTTGCTGTGAGGTGACAGCACTACCTAATGCGCCACTGCTTCGCCCCTAACTTTTTCATATTTATTAATAATATTAATGAAATTAATTTAAAAACTGAATAAAGATACATTTTTACACAGGTTTACACGAGTGAATAAATAGACTGGATGGGCTAAAAATCTATGCGTGCAGATTTCATCTGGTCCTAATACATCATTATTGTCATAACATTGGTATTGTGTTGTCTAAAAATTATTATTAACATGTATGAAATCTGTCATTTTATGCAAAAAACAAAACAAAAAACTTGTAAATGACTCTTTGTATTCTTAATTTCGAGGAAATATCATCAGTAGTTTACATTATAAAATCACTATAAAGCCTGCATCCAGAATATAACAAAATTTTTAAATTTTTTTTCCATATCTGGGCATTATTGTAGTTAATATATGAATATATAGTGTATGAATTGCAGCTCATTTGACAGACTTAAAATGACAGCACATTAACGTTCTTTCTATTTTTAAACACTTTTCAAACAGATTATTATTAATAATCTCATCATTATTTAAAACGTCAACCAATATTTGTTCACCTGCTGAACATCTCATGGCCTCTGAAATATATTCACATTTCAATGAAGCAAATCTAGGCTTTTTAAGTGGATATTGAATATCACAGGCAGCCAGCGTCCACGTGTGTGTGTGTGTGTGTGTGTGTGTGTGTGTGTGTGTGTGTGTGTGTGTGTTTGCAACTGCGCTGAAGCGCTGTAGAAGCCAGCTGCCTGTAGTGTTTTAATGCGCACTGCTCTCTCGGCTACGTCTCACGCTCTCGCAGTAGTCAACTTGGCAGCGAGCGGCAGATCTCTGGGAGTGATTCCTTGCAAAGCTGGCCCAAATGAAAGCATCTTGTTTTAATCAGGGATTCTGGCTGGAGAGCTGTGAAGCCTTGGCAGCGAGTCGACTGCAGTTTTGTGGCACCCGTACAAAATACACAAATATTTCCTCTGTAATTACGTGTCAAGTTGAACAAGCAATATAGACAGGGGGGTTGTTCGTGTCGGGCACGTCGCAGTCGGACATCCAGGACCTGCGAAAAGACCCCCAGACTAAATGAGTCTTTCAGGTTTTGATAGGTTTTGAATCGGCTTCCAGCGACGTAATGGACCACATTGTAATTGAGACTTCTCGATGGATTGAGTTACATCATGTGGTCGTGACGCTGTCTAATGAAGTGGAGAAGGGCCTCCACCAGTTCACAGGATACTTCAAAAGCTTGGCTGGATGGCCGAGAGACTAAGTAATTGTGAAATCATTGACTTGCTTTTTTGTGGTTCGTCAGTTTTAATGACACTGTGGTGAACAAGCAATGGCATCGCAGCTGAAATATGAGAAGATCGCTTTACGTTTTTGGAGCTGAGAGTGATGGAGGATTTTTCAGAGCACTCTGTTTGACTTCCAATTCAATTTTGAAATGTTTGTGATATTTAGGTGGCTTATTGTTGTAATACAGAAATCAGAGATAATCTTAGGACTTTATGAAGAGACGCTGCAGGAAAAAACACACACTTTTTTTTACACACCTGTCAGTTTTGAGCATTTTGGATTTTTTTTAGTATTCTACTGCAATAAAAGCTTCTAACATACATTTTGAATGTTTCTTTTGTTGCACTGTTGATTTTTGTAATTAATAATTCAGATTTTTAGAGGCAGGTTTTTGCTCCTGAGCTGAGCCATAAATCTTCAACTCGGCAGCATTAACACCAAACTTTTAGAGGGATACATAATATGCCTAATTAAACACATTTTATTAAACAAAAATATATGATTTTCTTACCTAGTTGTTTGCTTTATTTTTCAGATTTATGGAGTAATAAAAACAAACAATTGATTACCAAAAATCTGTTTATTACAAAAAAAACCTCTCATATTGTTTGTAAAAAAGAAACAAGAATTTGACTATTCAATGTTTAATTTTTGTACATTTGCACAGATTTATTAAAATAATTTCTCATTTCAATATTAAAATTGTATAAATGTGTAAAACGAAGATATTCTTTATTTAAAAAAGTCAATTGGGTAAGTGTAATAATAACTATATACAGTGCTGTGCATATATAAGTACACCCCTCACAAATGTATCATTTAAATTTATCTTGTTAATGGGAAGCTGTACAATAATATATTTGTGCAAATACATTAGATTAGTCAGTACTGAAGCCAAATCTGGAGCTTTTCTAACAAAATTACTTGCGATAACGGTCCAAAAACTAGTTCACCCAAATTTATGTTATAGAAAAATATTAAATACAAATAAAAAAAAAGGAAAAATCAAGAGAAGCAAAAAAAAAATAAATAAAAAAATTAGTTGAAATTGTGTAGGGTGTAATTTAGTTTGTTTTGCAATATTTAGATTCAGTTTAATTGTATTATCTTTTAATTTCTAAGTATCTTTGGTGACTAAAATATTATTTTAATAAATATTTCTGTTAATAAATCTGTTTTGTTTAAATGCATCAAAATACATTGCCCATATTCACTAAGAAATTGATAAAAATATTCATTTTCAAAATGGGGTGTACTCAATTATGCTAAACACTGTACACTAATACTAATACACTAATATTTTACATAACATTTTTATTTTTCTTTAGTGATTTGCCTATAAGAAGAATGACATCCTGTTAATTTTAACAGCTGAGAGGGTTTTTGTTTAATAAAGTGTGTTATAAGTTATAGATCTATTTATCTTATGTACACACTCCATATCATGCTGCATTGGATTTTTGCATGTGTGTATGTATGCACATGTATGCAACGATTTGTGGTAGCAAAAAAAAAACCCTATTGTTGTTTTTTGTGAGCCTCAAGTAGATTATTTATGGCAGTCAAGACCGCCTTGCCTCTCAAGATTGCGTGCTAAGATCACCAGCCAAAAACTTGTCACATGCTGACTGATGAATTGAGGAACAGTAGTATTTCATGTCATTCAGCTCTATCTTTTACTTCCATTTAATCTGTTCATTTATCTGTGAATAAATGTATATTATATAGTATATCAATTCTATTGTGGATATATTTATTACATCTATCTATCTATCTATCTATCTATCTGTCTGTCTGTCTGTCTGTCTGTCTGTCTGTCTGTCTGTCTGTCTGTCTGTCTGTCTGTCTGTCTGTCTGTCTGTCTGTCTGTCTTTGTACATATATGAAAAACATTTAATATATTTAGACAAACTTTTTTCTTATAAAATGTTATAATTTCTCAGAAATGTCAATGTATTATTTGTTATTTTGTTTTTTGTTATATATATATATTTTTTTTATCAGCTTTACATGCATTTCCCAAAACCAATGCAATTTTTCAAATCATATTTAATGTTATATATATATATATATATATATATATATATATATATATATATATATATATATATATATATATATATATATATATATATATATATATAAATTATTTTCCATCTTTGTATCTGAAAGTAAATTGCAACTGATACAAATAAGAGTTCAGTGAGGTTTTCCAGCATCCAATATCCTGACTGAACTATTCTTGCCAGTAGGTGGCGCTTTAGCTATACATAATTGATATCCCATTCAGCAAAAAGAAACGTCCTTACTTCTGCTTTAACTGATAGACTCGTATTCAGTGTGCTTGCTTGCATCAAGTGATTTTAGAAGTGTTATAGCTGTAATAGTGATTAAAACATTGACAGAAAACTAATAATATTAATTCATAGTTATTATAGATAACTCTTTGCAATAAGGTTGGATTGTTTAATGTAAATGTATTTACATATTAACCATAAACAAACGGTGAACCATATATTTATTACAGTATTTATTCATCTTTGTTAAAATGAATGGAAATACAGTTGTTCATTGTTAGTTCTTGTTAACTCACACTGCTTAATAAAATAAAAAAAAGCATGTCAATAAAAGGTAAGTTAATAAAAGCATGTATTGGGATTTTGATAATCCCTTAGTAAACGTTGAACTATTCAGTGCTGAATTAAAAAAAAAATATATATTAAAATGTTAAGCCTACCGTACTCTTTAAAAAAAGATTCAAACATAACAGGTACTTTCACATGACTTACCTTAAAGTTACTTTTTTTCCTAACACTGACTATGATCAATGCTGATCAATGAAAATGTAACTGCTGTACTGGTGTTGTTAATTCTAATTTCATGTTAGAAAATACATTATTATAAAGTGTGCTTTTATTATTTAAATTGATTTATAATATAAAAATATGTTGTTGTTCTTATTCAATATTATTGCATTTGTATTATATTTTATTGAAACCACTTCAGTTAAAGCACTTTTAATTCATTTGTCAATTCACTTTACGATTACAATCACCTACTATCGCACGTATTTGTTTATCTATTAATTTATAAAACCTAATTATTAGAATACGAAGGCATAAAGTTCTTGTCCATGGGAAAATTTCCCTGATAAAAATATCCCACTGACGACGTTTAGCTCAGCTGTTGTGTTTTCATCCAGGGATTCTTGCTCAATTTCATAGTAGTTCAGGTGTGGGTCAAGTGGGGTCTCGAATTTCGTTTCATTTGCAGCAGGACAGAGAGACGCCCTTCCCTAATGATAGTCAATATTATGAATGACTTTTAGGACGTATAGGCATACTCAAACTCGTCTGTCTCGGCTTAAACTTGCCAGAAGGAGACAGGCTTTCTTTTCCACAACAGTCTGCTGATTTGCAACTGAAGAGCACTGTCAATATAAGCAAAAGGTGAGCTTTCAAGGACTCGGACCGTTTACCTGTGTCATCTAGAAGGGTGCAATTGCTTTTCCCCCGCGAGGAGATGAAAACGCATCTTAGTTTCTAATCTGTAGCCTATCATGTAGTACGCTGAAATAAGCCTTTCAGAAATAGAGGCGTAACTGCGGGAGGTGCATCTCTCCCGTATTAAGCCATTCACATTAAAACAATGTCGAGGTGATATATTTAAATCCGAGTCCTATTATTTTTATTGTTATTTAGCATTTTCTCATTCCCTGCCTCGCATCTTTGGCTGCCAGATGTGTCCCAGGCTGAAGAATTATTCCTCATCCCTTGAGTCAAATAAATGCAATCAATATGAGCATTGCTCTCAGGCCTTGAAATATTACATTAATGTTCCATGTGGTGACATTTTAGCTGGAATTTTCAAATACATCATGAAGGCTCAAATTAATATTTATCAGTGAGAGGCTTTTTTTATGATTTGCAAAACAGTATTAGCGCTGAACTGGAATTAAACACGCGGCGAGATCACAGTTATTGTAGATTACCTTCAGATGAAGGGATATTTTTAACCTGCGTCCCCCAGACCGAATGTGGAGAATACAAAAGATGTCTGTTACAATACAGCCGTGCAAAATACAGTTATTTGCCACATTTCATAAGAGTGAATTACACATCAAACTGTGTTTATTGCATTCTTCTTTTTTTCACAAGCTCTTACTTGTAATGAATACTGTAAATCTAATAAACTAAATTATAGTGTTTCATATTTTCATGCTATATTACATCCTAAGGCTTGTTTAACTTTTTTTCATACACTTGAAATCCATTCGTCCGTTATACAAACTCACTTAAAGCTTCCAAAACAATACTGTCAGTTTAATAGTATGCATGCAGCACTTCTGGGAATTGCATCTTATCATTTATAGATCTGTTTTAAATTATTCTTGTCATTGAATCCAAATTTATGCCGCCATTGATCTCGAAGGGAAAATATTAAACGATTTGGGGTCGGTGTTTGGTGACCCTGCAGGTCAAGGAGAATTTAACATTGGTGTTATTGAGCGTCTCACCTGCCGCCGCTCTTCTGCTCCCTTTTGTTTCTGCTCATTTGCATTTTGTGTGCGTGCTGCACCAACAGATTACCGGAATGCGATTTGAGACTCAAAGTAATCATGGACTTAGCTTACACCTCTTAAGGACTCCAAGTCAATGTTTTGAGTTGGAAACTATGATATTATTTAGCTCTTTCCAATGACGTGCACTTGAAAGCGATCAACACTTTTTTTTGGTTCATTTCAGGCATTTTTTTTCTTTTTCTTTTGCAATATTTTGCTTATTTTAAAACTATTTTCAGGTTTTGAGGGTATGCAATGAACTGAAAATCGTTAATCACACTTTTAAGACAAAAAAGGGCTTTGTTATCAAAATGGAATTTTATAAACTTTTACATTTTATAGTTGAAGTCAGAATTATTAGCCCCCCTGTTTATTTTTTTCCCTGAATTTATGTTTAACAGAGAGAAGGTTTTTAACACACTTCTAAACATAATAGTTTTAATAACTCATTTCTAATAACTGATATATTTTATCTTTGCCATAATGACAGAAAATAATATTTGACATTTTTTAAGACACTTTTATACAGCTTAAAGTGACATTTAAAAGCTCAACTTAATTAGGGTAACTATACCGTAATTACTAGGGTAATTAGGCAAGTTATTTTATAACAATGGTTTGTTCTGTAAACTATCGGGGAAAAAAATAGCTTATAGGGGCTAATAATATTGACCTTAAAATAGCTTTAAAAAACTGCTTTTATTCTAGACTAAATAAAACAAATAAAACTTTCTGCAGAAGAAAAAATATTATCAGACATACTGTGAAAATGTTCTTGCTCTGTTAAACAACATTTGGAAAAAAAAAAAAGAAGAAATCAAAGGGGGGCCAATAATTCTGACTTAAACTGTATATACAAAACTGATAAATGCATCAAATCTGATTGCATCAATTTATTTTGAAATTAACTAAAGTTTTTATACTTAAACATTTGGATGATGATGATAATAATAACATGTATTTTAAATATATTGTACTTCAAATACTACTATTCATTTATATAGAGTTCTTTTGTTAATCATAATCATATTAATTTGAGTAGGAACTTAATAGTCACCTTTTAATCATACTTTGTAACTTATAAGGCTTTTAGTTTTTTTTTTACTTATGATTCTGGCACATCAACATGCACAGACCCACATTACACCCCTTTTAAAAGGGCTTTTGTTTTTAGATCAAAACTATACTAAAATGTATCACTTTTTTTTCATTTGCCACTCAAGTTCACCAATTTGTTCAATTTGCATGGTTATTTCTAAGCAGTTTCTCTCAGTATGTTTGCAATGTCATACACTGTTTTACATTTCAAAATTCTCCATCATTTAATTGTACTACTTCAATTATAGTACGTCTAGTTCATTTATCAAATAATTACTTTTTCATAATATATATAACCACAGTGCTTCTGTTTTTTTTTAAATTGACTGTTTAAGTATGAGCATCTAAACTTTTTCAATTTTAATAACTATAATCATAATAATGCATTTTATTTGCAATGCACTTTTCTTAAACAAAAAACACTTCAGTAAAATAGAAACACGTAAAACAGTACAAAACACACAATTAAAAACAAACTGAAATCGATCCATTTTATTAAATGATCCAAAGTTATGCGTTTCGATATTAAGGGCTTTGATTGTTTCAGTAAATTTAACTCACTAACTGAATGGTTAAAGCATTGAGCTCTGTTTTCATCTTAGAATCGATGGTAAATTGCTAAGTTCTGACTTTAGTTATTTCATTCAGTTTTCGAGCATTTCTTTCTCTTCTGTGAAGAGCACATTTTCAAAATAATAATTGTGCTGTCACTGATCAATTTTTTGATTACCTGCATGTATTAAAAAATCCTGGAAGCAGTCAGTGCACAATGAATCCTTTTAAGGCAACACACAACACATAGTACTGCATTGCCCACAAGTGAACTTACTATTTTAGGAAATTAAAGATTATACTATCCAACAGCAGCCCCCCGGCCCCCCAAAAAATGCCAGTCGCCTTTCGCCTTCACCACCTACTCAGATCTCAGCTGAGCAAGTTTTCATGTCTGGCACCGATCGTGCGATCATGTAAACCGGCAGATATGTTGTTAAGAAGCTTAGGACAGTAGAAATGCTGCCAGAAAGGCAGCTCTTCCATTATTATGTATGTTATAAAATGAGCTGTTTTCCTGTCATTCGCCATGCTCATGTATTTTTTTTCTTCTTCTTTTTTCCAGAAGCAGGTGTTACAGTGCGGTGCAGTTCTCCCCCGTGGCCCTGTGATGGAGAACATCTGGAGAGCCTCTGTTCCGCCCCTTCTCTCCTGCTCCCGGTAAGGCCAGGCAATGTAGAGATCAGTGTGGTGCATGTCGACACATGGCTCCCAAGTCCCCCCACAGGGTATAGGAGCCTCCGCATCCAAAATCAGTGACAAGGCCTGCGTCAGATAGGGGTGGCACTCAATAAATTTGATGCTGCAAATATGATGGGATTTTTTTGTGTGCGAGAGGTTTTGGATAAAATAAATCTGCATTTTTTATTATTTTTTTAAAGATTAATTTACTTTAGTAAATGCACAAAGTGGAAATGTTCTTTTTTTTTTACATTATTCTAATTGTTTATTTGAAGAAAAAACATTAATTAATTCATTCATTTTTACTTCGGCTTAGTCCCTCATTTATCAGGGTTCATCATAGCTGAATAAAAGACCAACTTATCCAGCATCTGTTTTGAGCAGCGGATGCCCTTCCAGCCACAACCCAGTACTGGGAAACACCCATACGCATTCACATGCACACTCTTACAATATGGTCAATTTAGTTCATCCAATTCACATAAAGCACATGTGTTTGGACTGTGAGGGAAACCGGAGCACTCAGAGGAAACCAACGCCAACATGGGGAGAACTTGCAAACTCCACCGAGAAATGCCAAATGGTCCAGCCAGACTCGAATTAGCAACCTTCTTGATGTGAGGTGATAGTGCTAACCACTGAGCCATCGTGCCACCCCTAGAAAAGCGGAACCCTAATTTTGCTACAAATAAAATACAATTTTCAGACTTGGACATATTTTAAAATTTATTCTCAGTGTCACATTTCAGATTTCAATCTAAAGGTATGCTTTTGTGCTTATGTTTTTCGTGTATATAACTTCAGTGTTCCTTAAATTTTTTGATACCTATTTTCAGGATTATTAAATGAATAGAAAGTTCTGAAGAACAGAATTATTTTGAAGCAGAAATGTTGATATTTGATTTTAATTTTAAGAGCTGTTGCCTCACAGCAAGAAGGTCACTGGTTCGAGCCTTGGCTGGGTCAGTTGGCATTTCTGTGTGGAGTTTGCATGTTCTCCTCGTGTTAATGTAGGTTTCCTTCGGGTGCTCCAGTTTCCCCCACAATCCAAAGACATGTGCTATGGGTGAATTGGGTAAGCTAAATTGGCCAAGCTAAATTGGCCATAATGTATGTGGATGAATGAGTGTGTATGGATGTTTCCCAGTGATTGGTTGTGGCTGGAAGGGTACCCACTGTGTTAAACATATGCTGGAAAAGTTGGATAATGCCGGTTCATTCCGCTGTGGTGACCCCTGATTAATAAAGGGACTAAGCCGAAAAAAAAATGAATGAATGAATTTAATTTTTATTTTTTAATTTAATTTGAAAAAATCCATCTGGTGTATATTAAAACATCACATTTCACATAGACAAAATAAACATTCAAATATTTCAAAATATAGAGTAACACTTTATTTTGATGGTCCATTTGAGTATTAGTACACTGTCTGCTTATTATCTGTTAATACTGCTCCTTCAACAGACATTTAACTGACTATAAGAAACTTTGCAGTAACTCTGACAGTGTACTTATAATCTAATTAGAATTAGTTGGCATGTAACTACAATTCAACAAATGAACCACCAAAATAAAGTAAAGTAAATATAACAATGAAGAATAGTACATTATATTTATATATGAAAATGAACCTATTATTTACCCTTATTTGCTAATATTAGTGTTATAATAAAATATTGTTTCTTTCTTCTGTGGAACACAAAATAAAATATTTTGAAGAATGTTGAAAAATTCCATAGGGTTTTCCCTACTATGGATGACTTCCAGCAAGCATTTTTTTGTTTTTAAAACATGTCTAATAGACTTCTAAACATAGTCGTCTTGGCTAAAACAAGGCTAAATTTGGGCTGTCAGTGAAAATCTAATAGCCGTCTAAGAATAGGCCAAATTTAAACATAAATGACTACACTGTCTATGAAGTCTGTCTAATCTGTCTATTTGATGACTAGACTAGTTTTGGGCCATTTTTAAATGTCTATTAGATTTTCACTGACTGCCCAAGTTTTGTGTTGCTTCAGCCAAGCTGTTTACGTTTAGATGTCTATTAGACGTCTATTAAACACAAAATTGTTTGCTGGGCAGTAGCTACCAACATTTTACAAAATATTTGAATGTAAAACAAGCAAGCAAAAAAACATATTTTTATGTGCCTGATGGAAAACAATATACCTGACTAATATTTTTTTTTACTTGTATCTTAAAATATCCTCATAAAATGTGCTAGCAAAATGATTCAGATCGTGAAAAATGTGTCAAATGGCCATTAAAGTGCTTACCTGCTCTTTTCTCCTTTAGCTAATGCGTAAAACATTTTCACTAGTGGTTCAACAAAAGCACTTAACTCAGAATTTCTCACTTTGACATTACAATGTGGAGATGAGAAGGAGATGCTGGTCGATGAAAGCCTAATTAAGGTTCATGTAAAAATGATAGCGCTTTATCCAAGGTCAAATAGCCCTTGAGGCAAATGAGCTGTTTTCTTCGCATGCAGTGTGTGCCAGTACATGCCAACCTAAATCATGTAATGTCATCACATCATTTGAGTGTTCCCTGCAAGTGTGATTGCAGACTGACTGGAATGAAACATTAGGATCTTGTGAGAAATCATTTCAAATCGTATTGCAATCACTGGTCTTGAATCCCAGGCAATGGCGATTCAAAAAGTAGTCGTAACTAGTGCATCTTTGCTATGGGTTTTTTTCCCCCCTGCAGAAATAACATAACATGCACAGGAATGTTTGAAGTCGAGATTTAATTTTCCTACCACTCTCCATTGGAATAAAATATGAAATGAACCTCCAAATTAATTTGCAGCGAGACTCTATGGCAACAATGTAATCTCAGAGTTAGAACACAGTTGCAAATGGATTTCTGTCTGTTGTAATTTCACAAGACGCATTCTGGGGGGTCACCTTAAAAGATGTCACCATTTTTTAAAGCTAAAACTGTGGTGTGCGTTGTCGGTGGAGAAATCCTCGTGAAGCAATCTGGTTTGTGCCATCAATTTGTGCAGTATCACGTTCTGTCGTTTGGGATATCTGTTTTATTGAGTGGTATTGGCACAGGTGAGTAATTTTGTATCCAGATGCCCGTCAAAGTGTCCTCTTACTTATGCTCTATGTTGTGCTTAGAACTGATCGGATGTTTTCTAAAGGTTGCATAACGCCAAGTGGAACAGATAGCATATATCAGGTGATTTTAACTCAGCACAAAAACTTATCATTCCTTAAGGAGATGTGGTGATAGTTAAATATTTCTGCGTTCTTTCACAACTTTTTTTTGTGATATAAAGATTTTGTGATATAAATTTGATGTCAGAAGCAATTTCAATGCAAGCTAATACAAGGAAACGTAATAGTGTTGGGAGAAAACTGATCGTTTATAGGGGGAATGCAATACTTTTGCTAGTCAACCCACAGTAAAAAAGGACAAGTTAACTTTACTTTAAAAAGTGAGTAAAACTGTGATAACTTGGAACTGTTTAGTTGACCTAAATTGGTTTTAATAATCATACATATTTAATTTACTTAAACATTTAAGGTAATGAGTGGGGTAAATTTTTTCATGTCTATTAATTCCCCATTAGGGAACATAATACTTGTCTTGGGGGAATGTATTATTGACAGAAAGTGACACTTTTTTTGTGAGACCACAATGCATTTGACAGAGAACTCAAAGTTTCAAGGGTAATCGGACATTTTTGCCAAAGAACACAATATTTCCTGTAATTTTTTTTATAAGAGAACAAAAGATCTTGGAGAATATCTTGGAGAAATGCAACAATTTTGCCAGAAAGTTTCTTGGGGTAACACAGTACTTTGGCCAGAGTTTCTCTGGAAAATGCAATGTTTTTGCAAGTGAACAAATCTTTTTTCAGAGGGCAAAGTTTTTTTTGCAAATATATATATTTCTGTGTGTGGGAAAGTAATGACAAACTACTATTTTTTGGAAGGAATGCATTTTTTTGATAGTTTAGCTCAATGTTTCTGTGGAAAATACAATACTTTTGTCTGTGATTGCAAGGTTTTTGGGGGATACAATACTTTTGTGAGAGTATATTTGCAATGAAATACAAATGATTGAAATTTTCCTCCCTTTTCATATTTATCTGCTCTTTCCTGTGAATGTGATAACATATTGTAAGTCAATTAGACACTAATCCACTAAAGTTGATCAAGCATGTTAAAAATGGCTTCACAGGTGCAATCAGATCAGCTCCGACTGAGCTTGATTACGCAGTTGGGTATATCAATGTCAGACATCTATGCCTCTTTTTCTGTCTTATATGGGATGGAAAAAAGACTTTGTGACAGACAACATGTGTGGAAGTATTTCCATCTGTCTTTCTTTGGCGGAAAACAGATCACAGCAAAAGGAGCCGGTTTTTAGTCATCTTTGGAGCTCGCTTCTAGCAAACAAGTTACTTGAGGTTTAAAAAAAGTCAGCAACTTTCACATTTCTAAATGAGAGGTTCATTTGACACTGTGTTGCCTTCTCTAACACCTGTCAGGCTATCTGTCACGGGTTGGAGGTCTTCTCCACCAACATAATATTACCCCTTATACTGCAAATCCACTCAGCATTTGCAGAACTTTTCATACGTCAAATGATCCCACCCAAATGCCCCATAGGACATAACTCAGAGCCTAAATTTAGGCAATATACTAGCAGAACCTTTAACTGGCCCCAACTGGCTTTGCTTTTTTGTTTACTGGGACATTTAACACTGCACTGTAAAAAATTTGACCTTAAATTCACAGTAAATTACTGGCTAATAATTGCATTACTTTCACAGTAAATTACTGTATGTAAATTCACAGTAAATTATTGTGAGGTAGTTCACAGTAATTTACTGTGGTTTTGTCACATTAAATTATTGTGAAATTACAACCATATATTGTAACTTTACAGTAGATAATAAAGTCTGTTACTGTAATTTCACAGTATTATCTTGTAGAATTAACTATATTTTACTGTGAATTTGCAAAACGATTACTGTGATTTAGCAGTAGGTTGCAGTTTAAATACCTGATTTAACTGTAAAGTTACAGTTATATCCCGGATTACTGTAATTTAACAGTTTGGTGCTGTAAAATTTCAAAGCAAATTTAAATCACACAAAAATGAAAATTCTATCTTGATTTACTCACCCTCAGGTTGTTCCAGCTCTGTTAAAAATGATTTTTTTTTGTTAAACACAGGAATAAAAATATCAAATATTCCTCTTTGTGTCCAAACAACCTGAGGAAGCGTAAATGACGACAGAATCTTCATTTTTGGGTGATCTGAAAAGACTCTAAAATCAAAATAAAAACAAAGACACATACATTTTACAGATTTATTTAACAGCTTAATGACATCTGTGTAAACATTTCAGAAAACTTTCAAAAGGTGAAGGTGAAGCCTCAAAAAATACTATAAGAACATATTAATAAAAAAATCTGACATCATATGTAGCATACATATAAAAAGCAGTGCTTCAGAGTGCACTCTCTCTCTCATTATAAATATATATATATATATATATATATATATATATATATATATATATATATATATATATATATACACACACACACACGAGAGAGAGAGACAAAACTTCTTGCTAAATTAGGCAGTCGTCTATTCAAGGTCAATCATTTTCCTGATAATTTTACACACTTGCTGGTTGATGTGTCTTCTCTGCTTCTTTGACTTCGTCAGTCTTCCATCTCCAAACTGGTGCCCAAAAAGCACCTATAAGCAAAAGGGCAGACAAACAGTTGGCTTAGCTTCATACAACACTACTGGGACACTACTGCTGCACTACAGAGCAAAATTACTGTTAGCTCAGTTTGAACATGCTGACAATACTGTAGCTCAGTCAAACTGCAATCATTTAAACAAAAACATCTGAAAAACATTTCCATCACAAACACACATTCAAGAACAGTCCAACAACAAATAGTGGTTTTAATGACCTAGGCAGAACATTTTAAAACAGTTGATTTGATTTACACCTTCTGTTTACAGACTATAATCTAATGCTGGGTTCACACTTATTGCAAAGTTAACACATGCATCACAGTACTTGCTCTTGAATACTAGCAGGATGTTTCTTGCATCAAGCTAATTTTTCATGATTTAAATATTAGGAAAATTTTGCAAAAAAAACTTGATTGAAGTGATAGAGCACTTGTGTTGTATTCATTTCAATCAAGTTTTTTGCAAATATTCCAAATATTTTTCAACGTTTTTTGAGTT
This sequence comes from Danio rerio, assembly GCF_052040795.2. Lineage (NCBI taxonomy): Eukaryota > Metazoa > Chordata > Actinopteri > Cypriniformes > Danionidae > Danio > Danio rerio. The sequence continues at coordinate 32,292,839 of NC_141043.1, read as the reverse complement.
TCACTTAATTTGTGCTGCCCAGTAAAAATGTCCCACTATTTATGCATTTGCAATGACTTGTATGTAATCCACTCACCTGAATAGGTAACTTCACATATGGTATAAGAGCCCCATCCTTTTAAAGACAGCTTCCCCTCTGGTCTCCAGCACAGACAAACAAATTGTGTCTGCAACACAGCCCTTTATAACAAGGGGACAAGGGGAGTCATGACTTGTGCTCCTATACATTCCTTGTTTAACCCCCCCAAAACAAGCCCTCAGTTACAATATTTATTGTAGACATTACCTTAAATTCCAGAGTGCAAAAGGCATCTTCAGCATACTTCAGTTTCAGACCAGATCCAAAGTCAGTTGTGAAATCCAGGTGAGGTCCCATGACCACTCGACCCTCCGAGTCCAAGGAATAAGACTAAAAGGGGGAAAGAAGGACTAAATTAGAGGTGTTTGTGAATAATTAAATTTGTTTGTAGAAACAAAGTTGACATTCCATGCTCTGCCTATCAAAAACCAAGCAAACAAACACACATGCCCAGTAAAATTGCTAATAAAAATAAAAACTATAGTTTAAAATAATCTTTGTCTAATATTTACTACTACTGGAGGTACTGGTGGAACTTCTGGAAGAAGAAAAAGAGTTTGTACAAGAAACTGCTCACAACAAATCTGTGAAAAACCTGATATTTAAAAATCTAATAAAAATGAGGAAGGCATCAACATTACCTTTAATAATCAAGCAAGGGTTGATTGGTAGCATCAGTGTTTCAACATCAATGGCTGTGGCTGCAAAAAAATATGAATATAATAAGAGTAGAATAAGACTCAACCTAACACACACACACACATATATATATAGGTTTAGATTGTGATAATGAATTTAGGTTATATTTGTGTGCTCAGAATTTACACTCACCTCACACTTCAGCTATTATCAGGTACACCTATACACCAAAAAATAAAATCTACAGTTAGTGACAATATACAATTAGTTCTCATTATTAAATGTTAGCACTGCATTAACACCAGTTAGAAATATACAATAAGTACTGTGTTAGTGTTAGTTTAAAAGAATATAACTGAATTGTATTATAAGCCTCATTTAATAAAACAGTTAAGACTTGTTTCATAATGAGTTTAGTTTATTTAACTAACTTAACGTTAACGTTACAGTGAACAAAATTAACGTACATGATGGTGACTAACGTAACCGTAACGTTAACTTAAGTGAAGGTCAGAGCTTACCTTAACTTTAGTCATTTCACCTTTACTTCAGTCTTGTACTGAAACAGAAAATGCAGTTAACAAGAAGTTAATTAAAGAAAATTCCCTTTCTTTTTTCAGGAACTGACGTTAACGTTATGCTAATACCTCAGAAAACACTACAATCACCATCTGGCGTCGTTATTTCTTGTTTTAAAAAAAGGCGCGCTTAAACCCTGTACGTGCGAGTACAACTAAAGTACTCGGTAAATTCCTGTTAAATGACATGCACTATACAGAAATACACATACAACAATCATTTAACGGACAAAAGTCATATTTTAAAACTTACCGAGGATGAATCCGTTGGGTGAAGAGACGACGCGTTGTCTGTGGTGATGGTGCTTGTTTGCGGTCGAGTCGAGTCAGTTCTGTTAAACGAATCGGCTCCTTTAAGTGAACAGTAAAGAGTCGAATTCGGCTCCTTTAAGTGAACAGTAAAGAGTCGAATTCGCCTGAAAACGATTCCGTTTTGTATAATATTGTAAGACGCAAACATATAATTCATTAATATTTCATCATATTGCTTGGTTCGTGTACTGCTTGTACACGAATTGCTTGTTGATGACTATAAGCTCATGAACACGTCTGATAAAATATTTGAATCTGATTCAATGTCACACGAGTCCTGAACCGAAGCAGTGCAAAAGTAATATATTGATTGAAATATAAAGTTAATTATTTTCTTCGCCTTTCAAAATATTACATATCTTTGATTTTAACAATAAGAATAAAGTTCGTTTGGAGTGTATTGAGAATTATTATTTTTTCCTCCCAGGATTCATTTTGCACCAAGCTGCATCAAGCTGTAATGGTGGATTAGAAGGCACATAATATTATAAATATTGCTTGTAATATGTAATGAAATAAAGTTTTAACACTTTTTCATGCGAGAATGTAGTTCTTCAAAACTCAAATCTGTGGATTGTTAGTAAAGATTGTGTGTAATTTTAAGTGTGCTTTGCCGGTAGCGGAGATCTATGACCTCCAGGCGGTAACAGCGCTCATTACTCATGTATCCGCCGAGAGGCGCCTGTCTTCATGCTAGACATTGGGACAATTGCCCCGTCTTCGATGGCTCTATATGCGTCCGAAAATGAAGTTTTAACTGTTTTTCATGCTAGAATGTAATTGTTTAAAACTCTAATCTGTGGTTTATTTATATAGATAAAAAAATAATAATTTATATATATATATATATATATATATATATATATATATATATATATATATATATATATATATATATATATATATATAGTTCTTAATTAAAGATTAGTGACCTCCAGGCGATGACAGGTGCCCAATACTCATGAAACCGTCAAAAGCAGACATTTACCCTGACATTGAAATAATTGTTGGCTGTTTAACAGTCTTTGGTTTCATTAATTAATTACTTTTTATTCCAGTTTATTATGTTTTGGCTAAGCACACAGTTGTTCATTAAATATTATTTCCTATTCTATGTTAACTGTATAAAATTAAATAAAGGTGCAGTACAACCAAAAAAATGTTGGTAACCAAATCGTTTTGGGGGCTATAACATTCTTTTATTATCTGTTAAAAGTTCATTTGTATTAATTTCTACGTTGAATTAAAAAAAGGTTTGAATTTCTATAACTAACGTGCAAAAGATATAGCCCTTTTCACAGTAATTTGCTGTAATCATGCTGCCTGCCGTAATTTCACAATAAAATTATGAATACAACATATTACTGTGAATTTTTCAGTTAAATACTGTGAAGGGATACTAATGTAATTTACTGTGAAAAATTACAGTAACTTGTTGTGAAAACCTGGAAATTTTTTACAGTGTGGCAAAGAAACGGGCAATCCTCTGAAGTTCTTCTTTAAAGTAACCGAACGGTGAATTTGTCTGACATTTACTGACTGGCTTTATTCGACCGACAGTTACGAGGCGTCCGTTGTATAACTCGGAGTGGTCTTTTAAAAAGGTTAATAGTAATCCGATGTCTTAACTAAATTAAAATGAAGAGGAACTTCCAGTATTCTCTCCGTCCTTCACCTTTCAGCAGGAGACTCAAAAAACCACACTTTCCCTCGCCGGTCCTGAGGAAACCCGATCAGATTGCTCGTTAATTTCATCATTTCAAAGTTTTATGGATTTTCCAGTTGGTGCACTTTTCATAAACACTCTTTTCACCCCCTCCGGCCTCCCCTGTGTATGTCAGCATTTTCTCTGTAGGAAGAATCTGGAGGGCTGAAAGTTTATAAATAAGCCTTCTATCAAGTTCCACAACAGGTGTGACCTCCCTGTGTCCTAAAACTGAACACTTTCAAGGGCTGATATCTGAAAAGAGGGGGTTGGGAGCAGAAGAGGGGGATTTACTGCTATCTAAAATAGAGACCTTCATCAACCAGCGACTATTACCTTCCAAAGCGGCGCATGGCTCCTGGCCTTAGTTTGTTTTACACAAAACATGGTTGCCCTTGCTTCTCCTTACTCACATATCAAGCCTTTAGTCGGCCCATTAAAGTTGGGCACTGTATCCAGTGCAGCAACTGTAGTCATGATTAATAAACAGAATTCGCAGATTCTGCCAGAGAAAAGCTCCTGGATCAATGAAGACCTTCTCTTGTAGCGGATGCACATTTGCGCTTAAAGCATATGTTCCATGACGATATCCCAAACGAGCACTCACATACAGTACCTTCCCATCTACAAACTAAAAGAAAATGATTCCCTTTTCTCTTAACAGACTCGTGGACTGTTCAATAGGAGTCTAATGCCCGTGGCAGATGGACAGTAAGTGCTACGAGCAGCTCCTTTAAAGCTCACCACTGACCACATTACGATGTTTGCATCATTTACAGAACAGGCACATATGCTTTTATGTGGTGGACTCTCAAAGCACATGATTTCTCTGCATTCGGATTACATTTTTCCATTTTACTCGGCAAGAAAGCGTTCAGTATTTCCACTAGAGCCTTTTTCAGCAGAGTCTGATCCCTCATCTTTCATCATATTAACAAAGTGGCAAAAGCTGTAGATGCTAAAGAGGTACCAAAGGGCCAGTCCTAAGCATACAGTCATTTTATTTTTTAATGCTTAACCTGAAGGGCACCTCCTTTACCCCTCCCAGCAGATCTGTTGCACTCTGAGGGCAGCAAACAGGTGAAAGAGAGAGAGGCAAGGTTTGTTGGATTATTTTACATTATTTTGATTAATTATTCAGATGCCTCCCATTCTGCCCGTAATGACTTGGTATGCTACGGTCAGAGCCACTGAGCTGTCATAACTTACCCGGAATGACTGACATGAACTTGAGCGCTCCGCAAGACATTTACACAACCTGCAAGCAATTCCAGGATGCTTTATCAGAAGCAAACAGCTCTGCTCATAAGTTTACACACCTCCACTGGAATATATATTATAATAACCGAGTCACGTATTTTCTTTGATTTTTGAAGCGATAGATAATTTACTCTCCATCATGGATTTTTTTTTAGGGCATCTATTTTACCCATTTTACAAGATTTAAGGGAATTCTTTTGTGTCTCCAGAATGTGTCTGTAAAGTTTCAGCTCAAAACACCCATCAGATTATTTATTATACCTTTTAGAATATTGAGGATTTTCTGCTTTGAACACAATGTTGCTGTTTTTGTTGCCTGTGCCTTTAATGCTAGTTCACCCCGCCCACCGTTCCCACATGCCTGTCAGAGTGTGCCTCAATCTCTGGTGCGTCAGATAAACAGCACAGTGACAGACATCAAGGAAGCAGATCTCACGTAATGTTTTTGAGAAATACTACAGTAGGAACTTTCCCAATGATTATTTAATGTATTTGTTGTGTCATTAATTCAAATCTTTCTGCAACGATAATTCACACACAATGTTGTTATAAAGTTACACACATGTTGATATCCTCTGCTGTATGGATATCCATTATGTTAATGTACAAAATAAACCTGATTTAATGTCCACAAACCGGGAAGCTTCTTCTTTTATAAATGTACTGACATGCGGCTGTGGTAAATACGGTAAAATCGCTGTAATTCCTTACAAACATGCACTGTTTTAAAAATCTTTTAAACTTTTAAAACTCATTCTTGATCACATTTGATGATGATTGATGATCACAGAGAGATGAACAGATCTTTGCTTTGCTCATGTTCTGTCTTGTTGGTATGCTTATACGCATTACTACAGAGATCTGTTAATAAGCTGCTGTCAATCAATTTGGTGAGCGGCGAAACTGCACTCCTACGTCACGTTGTGGTTGGCCTCAAAATGGGAGAGATTTGTATCCTATTTTAACGACTTATTGTCTTTGTCTCTTAAATATGACTATGGACACACTATACCTACACAGTTCTGCCCAAACAGCTCGTAAAAGATGATTTTCTTCATAGGTGCTCTTTAAAATAGTCAATAAAAATTAGTCAATAATGGGATTATCCTACAAATGTTCCATCCTTGAGCATTAATATGTTTTTGCATTGCCTTCCTTTAATTGTAGTCTCTTGTGTAAATGTGTAAAAAAAAAAATTAGGTTCCCAGCATGCTTTTCTTCTTCCTTTCAGTGGCTCATTGATAGCAAGATTCAATAAAGCAACACAGGATATTGGAAATCAAGGGTATGTAAACATTTAGACATGATAATGTGTTAAATCATATCATTTTACCTTCTGGAATTTCATTTTTAAATAGGGTATGTAATGTTATGAACACAACTATTGCCTAATAAACAATCTGTTAGCATTTATGCGTATTTAATGCATTCAATCTAAACACATGTTCCTTAGGAAGCGAACCCATGACCTTGGAGTTGCTAGCACTGTGCACTTGCTTGTCCCCTTCCATTAGGAAACGGATCAGAGCTGAGTCTGTCTAATCTTGGTACTTCCTTTATACATTAATATTAGCAGTAAATAAATGAAGTTTGCATTTAATTAATTTAAGGGTGCATAATATTATTTGATTGAAGTGTGTTATGAATTATTACATTGGGAGCTCGATGGGAGTTTGATTGGACCAAACTCTGAATGCGCCTAATGATTCAGTGAAGAGATAAACAGCTGAAATAGCTCCGCGTCAAATGAGAGATTAGTATACAAGACCAAATGCACAGGGCACAGAGCACCCTTTGTCTCACCCCCCCATCGCAGAGTGTCAAAAGCATATAAATATTTCAGAATGAGGTGTGCGTACGGGCGAAACTCCCCCATCAGGCATCTGCTCTCTGGGTTCTCAGAGGGGGACAGGTGCAGATGCATGAAAGAGGATTTCATTTCTAAAATAGCATTTAGCATTTTCCTTCTTCTGGAGATCCCTGTCTGTGAGAAATTCTCGTGTAATCATACACCGCGCTCTCAGAAAACTTTCAAAGTTGATCCTCCGAGACATATGGTGGCTTATCCAAAAGAGAGGATGGCAGGAAAGGGGGTGAAGAGGGATTTATAGATGCAGACAAAGAAAAAGAAAAAACACTAAAACTGTGCAGAATGTGGATTATAAGGTAGATGCAACTGAAACATGGAAACACTGAGAACGGCTAATTGAAATTAATGGGGTCCAAAAATGTCTGAAAATGCTTTTATTTGGCATTATGTTTTGATTTAATATGAAATGTGTATTTCTTAGCATTTCATTTGTTCTTGTGATGTCATTGTCATATTTAAGAAATCATGAGAGGATCGGTTAAGTGTATTGAGTTGCAGCCATGCTATTGTCTGTTTAGAAATTGGCTCAATAAGCATTTGTACTGGTGTACCTAATAATATGGACATATTTCACATATATTACCTGCAAATATTTAATGGATATAATTAATGAGCCAAAACAGTATGACCACCTTTTTATTTTTTGTAGTTCTCCGTTTGCTCTCAAAACGGATTTTTCAATTTCTGTAGGTTGCAAGGTGGAGCTTCCATGGATCAAACTTGCTGCTCCAGTGCTTTCCACAGTTGCTCAATTGGATTGCGACTGGGGTATTTGAAGGCCAAGGCTACACCTTGAACCCTTCATGATGTTCCTCAAACCATTTCTGAACAATATGTGAAGTGTGACTAGATGCATTATGCAGGCGAATGAAGACACTTATATAACACCATTGTCATGAAGGGATGTACCTGGTCTGCAGCAAATTTTAGGTAGTTCATGTATCAAATTTTTGGAGTTCACAGCAGAACATTTGCCAGAGCATCACACTCCCTCTACTGGCTTTTCTTCTCTACTGCTATTGCTTCTTCAAGTACATTGTGTTCTTGGACATTGGCAAATGGGGCTCATATGACCAGGAGACCCTCCTCCACTGTTTAAAGTTCCATGTTCGACTCTCAGATGTCCATTGTATGTGTTTTTGAAATTGGATAGGGGTCATCATAGGCACTTGATTGGTCTGGGCTATGCATCTTTACGCTCAACAGAAAGAATGCTCTGTTTTGTGACACGTTCCCACCATTAGCATATTTAACATTTTGTGCTACAGTAGATCTTCTGTTGGCTACAAGATGGGATAGCCTTCAATCAGACCTCCAATGCAGGAGCCGCGCACAAGCCGTGTTGGATGTAATTAGTAATTAGTTTTTTTTTAAAAGTAAGGAATTACTTTACATTTTTTAGGTAATTTAATTATAGCTACTTATAATGTTTTTCTCGAAAATAATGTAAATAACTACTAGTTCTGTATAGATATCTCAGAGAAGCCGAGTAATTGTGGTTTATGCTAAACAAATATAATTTGCAGTGTAAGTTATATATATATTGCATATAACTTATACATACATACATACATACATACACACACACACACACACACACACACACACACACACACACACACACACACACACACAACTTAAATTATATATAAGTTGAAGTCAAACCCCTTTGAATTTTTTTTCTTTTTGAAATATTTTCCAAAATATGTTTTACAGAGCAAGACAATTTTCACAGTATGTCGGATAATATTTTTTTCTTCTGGTGAAAGTCTTATTTGTTTAGGATAAAATAAATCAGTTGTTAGAAATGAGTTATTTAAACTACTCTAAACTATTCTATATATGTTGAAAAAAAATCTTCTCTCCATTAAACAGAAATTAGAGAAAAAAAAAAAAAAACAAGGGGGCTAATAATTCTGACCCCAACTGTGTGTGTATATATACAGTATGTAATAAAATAAGCTAAAATATATTATATGTACAATAAGAATTTTGTTAATAAATTTGTATACAATATACATGAAGTATGGTGTCATTCGAAACATTTGGAGCTTTATGTGCAATGTTTAACAATTTGTGTTAGTTTTTAAAAACAAAACTAAAAAGCTTTGTTTGACTTAAATTGAAAGTGTTTAATTTCTGTTGTTTATTTGTTGGGATTTACATGGATTTTAAGTATTTAGCCAATTAATTGAAATACATATTGTAATAAAGTATATTAGAAAAGTAATTTAAGTACAATTTTAATGATGTAATTAAGAAATAATATTTTTTCATAACTTTCTTTATTGTTTTTTTTTAACATTCAAATACAAAAGTAATCTTTAATGTAACCTATGAAAGGTTGCCAGATTTGATAGAATTTGTCTTCTGTCTTTCTAGGGAGAATCAAATTTTCCCCAAACGTTTCATTACTTTCCTCATATGTAGGAGCAGCTTTCTGTTTCCAATGTATTAATATTACCCTTCATGCTAGTAGACTGACAAAAGGAACTATATTTTGTTCTGTACTGTTTTAGCTATCTCAAAATCATTAATACCTAGAACTGCTATGCGGAGATCTGGATCTCTCGGCATATTACATGTTCTTGAAAATGTTAGAAAAATATTTTACCGGTAAGATGACCATTTTGGGCAGCTCTAAAACATATGAGGCAGTGATGCTGGCTCTAGTCCACATTGATCAAATGCGGGGTTCACTTCAGGAAATATCTTACTAAGTTTTTTTTGATCCAATGTAAATGATGTATTACTTGTAGGAATTGTAAGAGGCCATGCCTTGCACATACTGCTCATATGTGGATTTGTTCAAGGGCTTTCTCCCATAGTTCATCAGTAATTTCAACACCTAAGCAGGATTTTAAGTATTCTAAAGCTGATGTGTTTGCTCACAGAGCATTCCATATGTATTAAATAACTCCTTTTTTATTAGGGTCACACAAAATGATCATTTCCATTAATGACTGATTTTGGGAGTTGGGTAAATAATTACTTTTGGGTAGTAACTTGCCCAACACTGCCCACAAGCCACGCTCTTTCACAAATACTTCAGAGACCCATTCACCTTGGCTCTTGCAAAATTCATTCAGATCTTTATTCCATCTCATTTCTCCTGCATCCAAGCAGCTGATTACAGGAAATGATTGTTTGCTTACCATCTAAACCACCCAGACCTATGTGGCCTTGTTATCCTGAAATGCTCATTCATAGGTTTAATTGAAGACATTACAGATTTTTCATGCGTTCACTGACGTTTGGACTCTGCCGCTTGCAGGGCTTGTCTTGTTTCATTGTCTTCATACGGTGATCTGTTTAGATCCCGTCTCGTCTTCTCTTGTTTTGCCAGTCAACATAAAGTTCTGCTCAGTGGCTCGTCTCCTCAACTTAACAAAGCTTAGTGCAGCTCGGTTCAAAGATTTAATTGTGTTTTGCGAAGGATGCGCTAGACAAAATGGCAAAGTTACAAGGTCTCTTCCGCTGTTAAGCACCATGAAGAAAACCGCTGTGATATTAAGACTAATATCTTTGACATTGTCTTGTGATGCTTGTGTTAAAAGGCCTGTTTATTTTCATCATTAAAAGAATGTGTTGTCTCCTGAACATGCGGGTCGAGCTTGCACTCCCATTGAGGCTGTGCATCTTGTTTTTTGTTTTTTTTCATTCCTTTTTTTTTTTAGTATTTCCATTCCAGTCATCAAATGCCGCTCGCAACATAATGAGAGATGTGGCAATTAATTTTCTTTTAATCAAGGTCGAAATGAAGTAAATTGGTACAGCTCTGCAAGCCCTCATTTCTATTTTTGCAGTGATGCAAAACAAATACGATAAAATTATGGCCCTCCTCACCTTCAGTAATTAGAAAGCGTGAATGATCAGAGAAGATGATATGTGATATACAGCTCCTGCAACTCTCTCCCCCAGAGATCACATTCCGTCTCTTCTGAAACAGATGACCATGTTTTCCTCTCCCCGCTCGTCGCTCTCCTCTTCCTTTTTTTTTTCTTCTGCACTTGAGTTACAGACAGAGAGAGCAGCTCAACGTGACATTGACTGCTGTGTTGTTGTAATGCCTCTCAAATCTTATTAAAGACCACGACTGCAAAAGACCTCGCTGACTCCACACATTTCCATTAACTATGTTGTTTCAGTATCCTACAAGCTGATTAAGAATTTATTAAAATTAGATTTTAACTCTGCACCCAGATATCTTATCAGCACCATATGGCTGCACCACGAGCATTATTGGTAGACGGTGTTAATAAACACAGAGCACTGGACTGCCTACTTTTGTAATAGTGCATTTTCACTGGTTTTACTTTGGGAACCAGATTTGTTTTTTTTTTTGTTGAATTTGTTTGCTCTTCTAACACTGTTACAAAAAATGTTCTTAAAGGTGTAGAAGGTCAATTTATATCAATTTCAACTGGATATACTGTATCTTATAGTGACTTAGTATCAGATTTATTTATTTCGCTAATAAAATTTCTTTTTTATCCAAATTTCTTTTTTACAGCTGAATCATTTCTGATTCTTTACTTTTTAAGAATTAAAAGATGCGTTTAATGAATTTAATAATGAAAATATGCGTTTTAATATTTTACATTTACAGAGTTTTACATCTTATATGATTGAGTTTTTAATGGAGCTCTGTGAAATGCATATTAATTCTCAATTTAATTTATTCCTGTTAAAATTAAAATATAGAAAATTGGCATTTTAGCATTTTACAATTACATTTTACACAGTTTTACAACTTATATGATTTAATTTTTAGTAACTCTGTGAATTGCGTAATAATTCTCAATTTCATTTATTCTCGTTAAAATTAAAATATGCAAGAAAAAATGTGTGATTATCCCTTTAATAATTTTAGTATAATATTTTTATTAATATTATTAGACAGCAACTGTCTGGGTGATCTTTAGTCCATCTGAAAGGGCCTATTTTAGACCTATTTAAATTATTTAGTTTTTGTTTTTAAATGGCAAACCTCACTACTTAAAAGTTTGCTACTTAAATTAGTTTAATTTACAATTTTTAAACTTGTAAACAAAAGTATGGTCCCTCTGGTATTATTATCATTATTTTTAGGTTTAACTGAACTTTTATTTTGATATGTTTTTGTGAAGACACGTTTTTGTGTGAATAAATTATGTTAATGATGATTATTATTACCACTTTTGTTGGAAAAACAAAGCAAAAACATCTTAAACCAGCCTAAGCTGGTTGGCTGGGGTTACCAGGTTGACCAGCCTTTGAAGGGTATTTGGCCTTTTCCATGCTGTTGTTTTATATAGTTTTTTAAATAGTGAAACGCAGCACTATTTTTCCAACTAAAATGTTATTTTGACAAGTGATCGGGAAAAGCTGGAGTTTATCTATTATTGACTACTATTGTCATTGTTATTTTTAGAACTTCATCCGCAATAATTTCTTCATGGGGCGGCACGGTGGCTCAGTGGTTAGCACTGTCAACTCACATCAAGAAGGTTGCTGTTTTGAGTCCTGGCTGGCTCCTGGCTGTAGCCTTTACTGTGTGGAGTTTGCATGTGTTCCCCGTGTTTTTGTAGATTTCCTCCTCGTGGGTTTACCTCATACTCTAAAGACATGCGCTATAAGTGAATTGAATTAACAACATTTTTTGTGTAGTGTATGAGTATGTCTGTAAATGCGAGAGTGTGTGGGTGTTTCCCAGTTCTGGGTTGCGGCTGGAAGGGCATCTGCTATATATGCTGGAATACATATGCTGGAATAGTTGGTGGTTCATTCCCCTGTGACGACCTCTGAAAGAGTGACTAAGCCAAAGGAAAATGAATGAATTTCATCTTCCGCCAAACATTTCTTTGTCTGGTTGTGGTCAATATGCTCCTGTGAATTTCTGTTTGTGATATTTTCTCAGAATGAAACTGTGAGTCGCTCGTTAACTGACTCATTAAGTGCTGCTCTGGAGATGAATTTCATGTGTTCGTGTACTTATTGTGAGACGGTAGATGTTCAAAACACAATTAGAGACAGACGTCAGACTGTTTTTCCTAGTAAACGAAACTACGTCATTCACCTAGACAAGCATATAATGCAGTAACATTGAAATATTTAAATAGTCTTTTTGTGGTTTAATATTCACTGACACTAGTACATATTAGTATTTGATTGGGTCTACATTTGCGTTTATTCATCCAAAATTTGCAAAACTCATTGACTTTTTGTATTATGACAGATTTCCGTTTTCTTCATCATGGAAATCATACAGCCCATACAAATACGACAATTCTATCTCAGGTGAACTTGCAAACTGTAAGTGAAGTATTTGAAGATTGATATACTTCTGAAAAACTTTATATTTATTTGCACAAACTATTTTCTAAAAATTTTAACATGTGGATTACCTTTGCCATTTTTAGCCCTCACGTAAAGATGATCTTTAAAAACAGTTTAGTAATAAAAAAAGCCTTAAGTAAATTGAAAACATAAATAGCTTCTTTTTTTTTAACCCATATATAATTCACATAAAACATGTAAGTGCATATTCATATCTCAGTATCTTTGATCGTACCTATATACAGTACACCAGTTTTGTGGTATTGAGGCTTGTTAAGTTGTCTACATTACTCCTTGGTCACACTAATGCTAATGGCACATTTTACCATAAAAACAAGTAATTTTGTATTTAAAGTGTTGCATGTAATATTGTTATGTATTTATTTTTATATTGCTGATTACAGAATATGACTAGTTTGACCAAAACACTGTCATGTTTAATGAGTCTGATTGCTTCTTTTCAACACTAAAAGATACTTCTCCCTTTTGCAGATAAAAAAAGCCTGTTTGTGTTGCTGTCCTAACTATGCACTATTATATGCTTTGTTGCAGCTAATAATTAGCATTTTTTTCTGCCCTGTCAGAATAAACTTGCAACTTTTCTTTTGGGCTGTCACTTTGCAAAGGATGAGTTGCACCAGGTGAACTTTTGCTACAGAGCATGATTGTAAACACATGCATTAACGTCAGTAGCAAAAGGTATGGGAAATGTTTTATCCTCTCTTTCGTCAGGTCTCAACCAACCAGTTGAAAACCACCTATATTATACAGTACTCACTGTCTGCAGATGCCCTTTTGAAATTTGAACATGAACGCAAAGAATTTTTACATTTACACATAACAATACGCTCATTTAAAGAGCTCGATAGAAATAATTTTGATAATGTGCACTCCACTGTGCAATTGTTTTTGTTTTGATTTGATACTGTAATGTGCAGACGAGGCTCCACACTTTCATTTCCTGAGTGAGTGATTAAGGAAGTGACCACCTACCTGTTATTGTGTTCAAATGGGACAAATAAATGAACAGGGAGAACACATTGTTACTCAGGGGGGTTCCCAAACATTAGGAGCAGCAGTTAATGTCCTTTAAAGCTTTGTTACTTAAACACCTGTTCATGTTAATTATACAGGTATGTACTGTATGTAAGATGTTCTTTAGATTAGGGATCTTAAAGGAATAGTTCACTCCAAAATTAAATAAACCCATATAAGATATCGTCTGTGTAAAGAAGATTGATTGCTGTACCCCACAGCCCATCCCTTGCATATGACACCATTGCATCTTTTCTTTTGCATTCTGTCTTTGTTTTTTCTGCAATAATGCGTCACGAAACACTTGTAGGCAATTGGGTTCCTATGTTATGCTGAAAATGCATTCAATGCAACACTGCAAACAATTTCAGAATCTGTTGCAGAATTCTGCAATTGCAGAATCTGCGGTATCCTACTGGTAGCAGTTTGCCAGTAACGTACTGTAATTAAATTACAGTAAAATACTGTATTTACATTTGCTGCACGATTTTTCTTGGTGTATATGTATTTACAGAACTGTATGTTTATCTTTATTGGAAGAAATTCTGTAATTTTAACGAGGCAACTTTAAGTAAAATACTGCATAACTGTCCCAAAGTAAAATGCAGTTCATTTTACAAGTGAAATACTGTGTAATTTACAAGATTTTTTTAACAGTGTGCTGTAGTAGTACCTCAAACTCGCACTTATTCAGGGAAGAAAGAGATGGAATCTGCAAACTTTTTAACAAATTTAATCATAAAATAAACATGAAACAAAAGTTTCCATCCGGATAAAACACATGTCATACCATAGCTCTTGGCCTCACCCATCACTGCTACTAATTTGACCAATAACCGATTTTGTGCTCCATGTTGATGCGATGTGTAGTTATAGATATTTTTTGAGACATGTGCACCAGTGTTCGAGTCAGGTCGCAAGTATCCACTGGACTTAAGATGCATTTGTAACAAAAGAATAAGAGCAATATACTGTGTGGATAGTGGTTCCTGTGACATATGCCTATTATCAGAATTCAAATGTGTAATACTTCAAGTTAGAGATCAGCCAAGATATTGTTGATAATGTGCATTCGACAGCTGCCAGTGATTTGACTTCAGAATTAAATCATTTTTAATTAATTAAATAATTTAAAAAATATTTTTGTTACAAAAACACATCAATCTGCTTCATAAGATACGCATTAACCCCCTGGCGGCATTTGTGTTTATTTTACAATGGATTTGTGTGCTTTTGGAAGCTTCAAATACATCATCATAGATCATGGAGGAGCCAGGATACAATTTAAAACTACTCCAACTGTTTCGTCTGACAGAATACTGTAAAAAATGCTTGGGTCGACACAATTTCTTCATTTCTTGTCCTATAAATCCATTAATATAGCTATATATAATTAATTAATAATTAATAACCATTTATATTTATATTATTAATAATATAATTAATAATTTTTACTAATAACAGTAGATAAAATATAAAACAATAAAATTGTCTCAAACAAACTTAAGAATTGTGTTGTTTTAACTCTTTGTAAAGTCTTCTTTTTAGTTTGAACAATCAGCAAACATTTTAGTGTATTTGCAATATTCTCAGATTTGCAGTATTTTCAATGTATGCTTAAAAAGGAAATTCTTTAAATCCCTTCTGCAAAAACATTTTACTCATATATATATATATATATATATATATATATATATATATATATATATATATATATATATATATATATATATATATATATTGTATGTTTAATTAACCAATATCTCATTTGCATATTTAAATGTATGAAAACTCTTTGCGATTGAATGTTTTATTATTAAATGTGTCAGAATAGTGATAACTATATTTATTTTACTTTTTACCTTACTTTCTTGCAATGTCTTTACTTAGTAAAACAAGGCCAAAGGCTGAAGAGAGCATTAACTCAAGTCAGCAAAGAAGGGATAAAATTCTAACAGCTGCCTAGTTGGTTAAACTCTCTTCTCGGTCTCCTCCTCCCTCTTTTTGCCCATCAACCTAGAAAAGTGCTCCTTATTTCCAGCGCACAGGCAGCTGCCAGCACTCCTAACTTCCGGTTAGAAGACAGGCGCCTGCTTCTAGAGGACATTGCTTGTGCATATCTTTATCTAATTAAGGTAAATGCCAGTTGCCTGCCCTTCCACGATATGCCAGTGAGTTTCACAGTCGACCTTAATTACGCTCTCACAGGGATCTGACCGAGGACAGGTATTCAAACAGAGAGAAATGATACTTTTCTTTTTGACCGAAGTGTTTCCTCAATGACCGGATGACTTGTTTTGGATGAATTAGTTTTTAAAGCACAATTTTGTTGTTTAAAATATCATAAAATTATTAAAATATTTAAATAAATGGCATTGTACACTCTCAGAAATAAACACGAGTTGTCATTTGGGTGGTCCCTTTTCAAAAGGTACAAATTTGCACCTTAAAGGTCCGTATTAATACCTCAAGGGTATATTAATACCTAAAAAATACAAAAATGTTCCTCTTCAAAGTTTTAGGTAATAATGTATACTTTTAAGATACCAATATGAACCCTTTAAGTAGTAATGTGTAACTTTCAAAAAGGTACCACCCCAGTGACACCTCACGTACCTTTATTTCTGAGAGTGTATCTGTCTTTTTAATTAATTTAATTAAGTTAATATTTTTTAATCATAATGTTTAGATATAAACAGTTTTTAAAAGCAGATATAAAAACATATTTTATATATATATATAGAGAGAGAAAGAGTTAAGCCTTCAAATTGCGCTTTAAGCTGAATACTAGTGTCTAGAAATTATCTAGTAAAATATACTGTCATCATGGTTAAGATAAAATAAATCAGTTATTAGAAATGAGTTATTAAAACTATTATGATTAGATATATGTTGTTTTTTTTCTCTATATTAAACAGAAATTGGGGAAAAATAAACAGGGGTTAATATTTCAGAGGGCTTATAATTCAGACGTCAACTTTATATATATATATATATATATATATATATATATATATATATATATATATATATATATATATATATATATATATATTATTATATATATTATTATTATTATATTATCATATTTTAATGAATACATTAACATTATTTCTGTTAGAAATGACATAATGCAATGCAACTTAGTTATTAAGTTAATTTTAATATGAAATATATATTAGATATGAATGCATTAATTATGGCAAATAACGATATATATTGAAAATCATGGGGCGACATGGTGACGCGTTGGGTAGCACTGTTGCCTCACAGCAAGAAGGTTGCTGGTTTGAGCCTCGGCTGGGTCAGTTTTTTATTTCTGTGTGCAGTTTCATGTTCTCCCCATGTTAGCATTGATTTCCTTCGGGTGCTTTGGTTTCCCCCAGAGTCCAAAGATGTGTGCTATAGGTGAATTGAATAAACTAAACTGTCTGTAGTGTATGTGTTTGATTTAGTGTGTATGGGTGTTTCTCAGTACTGGGTTGCAGCTGGAAGGGCATCTGCTGTGTAAAAAATATGCTGGTTAAGTTGGCGGTTTAGTCCGCTGTTGAGGCCCCTGATGAATAAAGGGACTAAACCGAAAAGAAAATTAATAAATGAATTTAAAATCATAACTTGTCGTGAAATGTATACATAAAAAAACATATCCTGTAGACTATGGGTAATAAAAATAATGTTTGATATACAGGCAAAATTATTAGCTCTCCTGTAATATTTCTTTTTCAAAGGTGTATCAAGTGCGATCTAACAATACTAACAGCTATTCAACAGTACAAGTATCTTTTCATCCATTCATTTTCATTCATTTTCTTGTCGGCTTAGTACCTTTATTAATCCGCTGTCGGATGCCCTTGTCTCTGGGAAACATCCATACACACTCCTACACCACGGACAATTTAGCCTACCCAATTCATCTGTACCGCATGCCTTTGGACTGTGAGGGGAAACCGGAGCACCCGGAGGAAACCCACACAAATGCAGGGAGAACATGCAAACTCCACACAGAAACGCCAACTGAGCTGAGGCTCGAATCAGCGACCTTCTTGCTGTGAGGCGACAGCACTACCTACTTTGCCACTGTGTCGCCCTATTCACTGAAAAAAAGTAATCAAAGATGATTCCTTGGATTTACTAAATTTTCTTTACGTCAAGTGGTTGTAAACAATTTATTTGGGCTGAATTTAAACAAACAAATTAAGTTGAACATTATTAAGTTTAATTAGTTTGTTTAAATTCAACACATAAATTGTATGCAACAGTTCTGCATGCAACACTTTTTTCACTACTTCCATTCATTCCTTTACCCTTCTACAGCAGTGTTTCTCAACCATGTTCCTGGAGGACCTACAGCCCTGCATGTTTTGGATGTCTCCTTTGTTACACCCATTACAGGTCATTCAGTCTCTGCTAATGAGCTGATGATCTGAATCAGGTGTGTTTGGTTAAGGAGACACAGAAAATATGCAGAGCTGGTGGTCCTCCAGGAACAAAGTCGAGAAACATTGTTCTACCGTATATTTCAATCTATCCATCCATCCAAGTGTGAGAAAATTTTTCAACAGATTTTTAAACATAGTGTAAAGTTTTAAAGTTTAAAGTTTATCTTCACTTTATTTTGAAGATAATTTAAGGGCTTAACTAATTAGGTTAGGTTAATTAGACAGGTCAGTTGACAACAATGATCCGTTCTGTAGCCAATAGAAAAAAAAAAGATTCTTCAGGGGGCTTACTAAGTAATATTTAACTTGTTTTTTTTTTTTTTATATTTTTACAATTTATTAAAATATTTATTTTGTATGTCAACCAAACTAAAAGAAATAAGACTTCCTTTATAATAGAATAGCATATTGAGATACTTTGAAAAATGTAATTGCTGTGTTAAACATCATTTGGGAAATATTTGTAAAATAATTACACTTTATAGGCAATTTATAAGCAATTTAATTTATTTATGTTTCTTTATATTAATTAAATAAATTAATTTATACACATTTTTTGCAGGTAATTTTTATTATGTCTGTGCTTATGGTGACAAAGGAACAAATGGCCTGAGATTTGTTAATGACGTTCATATCTGTCACTCCCTTTCACCTACGATTAGAACTATTTAAGTGTCTTCTTTTGGTGTATTATTCATGCAATGCGATTGAGAGGAGACAATGTGTTAAAGCTCATTATGTGAGAGGTGATTATACCCGGTGAATCCGGTGTCAAGGCTTTCTGCTTGCGTAGGGCAAAGGTGTCCTCACATTAAAAATGCTTACATGTCAGCAGGGCCATATGGACAGTGCTTTATCACTTTGTCAATGCAGACGTTAGAAGTGATATTCATCAGTTTGTCAATTTCTATTGTTGTCTTCCGTTTGAATGATTGTTTGCATAGTTGAGTTTGCATGGAATGTACTAAAAGTATTGTCCTCGTTCCAATTATTCCCACACCCCTCCCATTCCAGTTAGGCAGCAACAGAGACCAAAGCGAAACGCATTTTTACCTGCCCTTTTTTGATGAGAAATTATTCTTGTTTATGTCACGCTCAAAATGTTGCCGCTGGAAGATCCCGTTTATGTTGTTTCCTCTTAACAGCAATGACCAGTGACTTGAAAGCGAAATCCGGCCAAATATGTGGACAGAAGGAAACTAATTGCTTTAAGTGGTTCCACCTAGCAGTATGGCTCTTCTAACCTTGTCCTACATTGCGATTAGCTTTTAATGTTTCATAATTAGTGATGGCACTGGAGAAGAAGTCAGAAGGCTAAGGGTTTGTTGGGTCTGCCCTTGAGAGCCGCTCTAATGAATCAATGGATGGCAATAATTGTACTAGTCATTACTGAATCAAGTGATCTGCAGAATAATGTATTGATTTTTGCTCTTTCTTACTACATAATTATTCTGTATCACAGTATTGCACCATCAGGGGAATCGACTGAAGGGCGAGCGGAATCTGTTGGGACTTTTGGATCTGTCTCATTCGCTTAGAAAATAGAGAAAATAATCTTTTTTTAGAGAAAGCTTGCAATTATGGGAAGCTTCAGCAATCGATTGAGCTTTTTCTGCATGTTCATTTCTTAGGTTTTGTGTAACCTCAGAGAAGTTGTTCTTTTATGTAACATGATGTTCAAACCAACCATTTAAAAGTGATGAACGCAACAGTCTGAACCGCAGAACATGAGCTTTACCTCTGAACATTGTGGGCTTGTGGCGCTGTTTCGTCATTAAATATGTACCGTTTGTAACTGTATCCCACAGGCAATAATAGGATGGGGATTTGAACTATGAACATGTCTTTCAATATTTATTAAGCAACAGATATGAAATATAATTGTGTCCTACATTTAATAGCTGAAAATTAAGGTTATTTTATGTTGACATTTTAAAAAAGACTTAAAGCTGTACATCTGGACATTGTTGGTAAAATTATTGGTCATTTTTAATATGCTTACATGCTTTTTCCCTATAAATTGACATTTATTTCAAAGATGCAGTGCAAGATGATAAATTATTTATGCAGACGTGTGTATGTATGTATGTATTAATGTTTGAATGTATAAAATGGATGATGGATAGACATTCTCAGAAACACTCTGCAAAACCTGCTGGAATGGGATCCACTTTTGTACCTTAAATGCACACTTTTATATCTTAAATATAAACTTACAAATTTATTATTTAGTTATTTATTAATATAAATAACTTTTACGCCTAGATGCATTGAGTTGCTGCCACATGATTGGCTGATTAGAAATTTGCGTTTACGAGCAGTTTCACAGGTGTCCCTAATAAAGTGGCCGGTGTATATTTCTGTATTAATTAATTATTTTAAATAGCTTTTATTGTTGTGCTAAAAGGTTCTTATGATTCACCTTATCCTTTTAAATAATTTTAAGGTTTTAAGTGAATAAAAAAAATATTTAAATGTATTTATTTAAAAAAGAAAGAATATATATATATATATATATATATATATATATTATTTTTTTTAATTGTATAATTTTTTTTTGCATACATACCATTATTATTGCTTTTATTTTAATTATTGCACTGATCAAATTCACTATTATTTCAAGAATTTAATTGAATGGGGATTTTAACATTTTATTTTTATTTAAATTTTTATTCTATTGATTTATTTCTTAATTAATACCTATGTTTAACACTCAATCAGTAATGGTGCTTTTATTGTTTATTATTAAGTTAACATTTACATTTAGTTTGACAGTTTATGCAATTATAATTTTAATATGTTTAATGTATTTTAACACGTAAACAAATGACACACATCCGGAGAGTTAATACTTTTTTGAACTATTTTTTCTGACATATATTTTTTTAATTCTCAAATTATTTAAATTCAACAGCAAATGGTTGCAAAACTTGATTTTCCAAGATCATAGCATTGCCTTGTTAGTTGACTATACTATTGATTAGCTTTTATTCTTTTTTTATGTCCAGCAGGGCACATCACAAAACTGCTAATTAGCAATAATCTGTTTGTCAATAATTCACAAGAGTGCAGAATTTAGATAAGGAGAAGTTCAGCTTTGAAATACATTATCACAGCACCTTGAGGGTGTTTTTTCTTATAACCTTCATGATTCTGTTCAGCAAAAACTACCTTCAATAATAATGTAATTAAAGGAAATTTCATATTTTAAAAGGTCTAATTATGTATACAAGTCTAACCATAAAAATAAAAAACATATATGCTATAGTCAGCCACATTTTGCATATGTTTCTCTTTTCTGATCAGAAGTAAATGTTACATTATAACTACTGGAATGTTCCAAATATGCAATACAAGTTAGAACAGAGCAGAACACAACACAAGACATAATACTTTTTAATGTATAGATCATCATTTTGAATCACATAAGACACCCCAACAATGTCATATGAACGAACAGAATAAAACGTCCCACATCATTCACTGCAGTGCTTCTCGGATCAATACCACAGTGCAATTAACCTGACCGGGGCGGATACGCAAAATCCAGTCCGCGTTTTCCCCCTCGCTCACTGCGCTAACTGAGATATTCAATTAAGGATTCCTCTTCCCAGTCTGAAGCGGCTCTCCAGGGCAGATCTTCCGAGCGACCCGCCCTATGTTAGAAATAGGAAAATCCAATAATAACAACAGAAGAAGAAAAAAATGAAAAAAATGAGCCAACTTTGATCACGCATGCTCCCTTGTCATCCACCTTAAACACAACATTTGTCCTAAGTTGGAAAGTCGTGGAAAAGCCAGGAAGTAACGTTACAGGTAAGACTTTTGTTTCTGGATGAGCTATAAACAGCTTCTCCCTGCTAAATTGTAACTATTTGTTTGTGACAGCCGCTAGTTTAATACGACGAGGTGTTTATGACAGAGTTGATCGCGTGGGTTTAATTCAGCGTTTGCGTTTCTGACTTAAAGCTTGTGTTTTGTTTTGGATTGAAACGCGTCAGTTATAGTGCAGAACGTGAGAAGTGAAACTCGCACCTTCAGTCACCCCCAGTACACTACACGCGCGGGACAGACGCACACCGCTTCAGGAAAACCGCTCCGCGTTTTCTCCATGCCAGTCTAAAAGTACTCCACAACTTTTTAGTCGCCTCCGAAAACATGGGGCTTGAATGTTGTTACATGTCCGCTCGATATACAGCTATACAAGATTAGAAGAGATGTATAAATGACTCTGACACTTAGGCTAATACCTGCAGCATGTGTGTACAGGAGCTACAATTCGGAGTTCGTTTTGTGTTTAATGTCATTCTTCGTAATACAAATATAAGTGTTAGATGAAACAGAATTTGACATTGGAGCTTTTGTGAATGCTTTAAACAAATACACACACACAGTGTGAATCGGGCACCTAACAGGTGTAGACGAGTCCAAGGTGAATGCACTAACATATGCAAGGATGTACACTATACGCAGTATCTATCTATCTATCTATCTATCTATCTATCTATCTATCTATCTATCTATCTATCTATCTATCTATCTATCTATCTATCTATCTGTCTATCTGTCTATCTATCTATCTATCTATCTATCTTAGTCTTTAGAAGGTGATAAAGGAAGGGGAATTTTCTTTCAGGTATTTAAGTCTTTTTCAGTGGCACTTCATGTGATATACTTTTGTGTTATGTAAATATGTTATAAAGTGGTAAATAATGCCAGTGTTTTATGACGGGGTTATAGTTCATTTAGTTTTGTTGATAGTACTGACGCGGCTGTTGTTATGGTTACATCAACAGTCGAACGCAACTTTTGTGTTTCACTTGATCACTTGTTGTGTAACTTTTGCTCTTGATCAAACTTTTGAAACATCTTTTAAATTATTACATAGGTGAAATGTAACGATCTATCTATCTATCTATCTATCTATCTATCTATCTATCTATCTATCTATCTATCTATCTATCTATCTATCTATCTATCTATCTATCTATCTATCTATCTATCTATCTATCTATCTATCTATCTATCGTTTAGTCCCATGTTCCTAATTAAAATTGTTATATGCTATTTTATTTTGAACTATGTTCCTTTTTATGCATTTTAAAAATTAAATAGGTCATTAGAGGACAGCAGATTTGCTTTCAGTTTCAAATGATCAATTAAAAAGAAAATAATTAACTTCTAAAACTGTTCATGTTACACATATTGCAAGAATTATTATAGCAGTAGTAGACAAAAATACAGCAGTAGTACAAAAAACAATTACAAAAAAAACTAGCAATAAATATATATTTTTAAAAAATGCCCGTGTTACATAATTAGTAATTGTGTAACATTGCATTGCATTGTAAATGCACTAGTTTCATGATGATTCATGTTATTCATTCACCTTTATTTTTATAAAATTATTTCTTAGCATTGCCCACTCTTTTATATGTATTTATTGACTGTAGTAATTAATAAACATTTACTACAGCATGTGTTAGCTTACTTCCGTTTAGCAGGCTTAGTTTCTAAGGTGTATTTCTTTTGTAATATGTTTGTTTGTGCCCTGTTTGCCATGTTGCGTCTGAAAGCAATAGTGTGTAAAAAGATCACTGCCACTTTAAGCCCCAGAGTTCGCATATTCTCGCTGGATCTTTCTGCTTTGCTAATTATTGTGTTGTTTTCTGAGCAAATATGTCATATCCATGGCGACCGGGCAGGTTTATTGTCTTTCTCATGCAATGGTTCACATAAGTAATTAATTACTCTCTTTTCTTTCTCCCTCCCTGTCTCTAGTAAGCCAATCATTTGAGGGAAGCATCTCGTGTTTAAAATGCCTGTGATATCCAAGAGAAGGTAAACAAAAAAGCTCGATGTTTAGAATGTAAGTGTTTTTGTGCCCTGAGCGTTTTGTGTGTGCGTGTTTAACATGTGCCCACTGTCTGAGGGTGGCTATCTGTTGTGTGTTTGTGTATCGTGCATTCTGGTTTTGATCGTTATGAGAAATTATACATATTTAATAAGTAATTACTGTATGTGTGAGGACAGCCTTTTTTCCCTGTGTCTGGGTCTCATTCAAATGACAAGCCTCTGTGATCATTAGAATAATGAATGGATTCAGCATATTATACAAAGCCTGAAAAGTCACATTTGCTTTCTGAGATGCAGTGAATACACTGGAAACCTTTACAGGTTGCTTGTAATTGGTTATTAATGTGGGACTTGTCAGTGATGAGCTTTGCTTGGGGCCTCGTCCCACAGTGTTGATCTACAGCGTGTCTGTGGAATGTGGTGGCATGTGGCTCGTGCCTGGAGAAACGCACTTCCATCTGGACAGCCGTCCTGCTCGAACTGTCAGAGCGATTTTACAGGTGTTGATCAGTCTCAGGGTCCATCTGCCTTCAATATTCTCCTCCTCACCTCTCCATCACTTTCTGTGTTGCTTGTGATTTAACTTTTGGGGTTGTTTTCATGTTGTTTTAAATTGATTCATACAGTAGTGACCAAAGTGATGACCATTTAATGACCTTAAAAGAATAACTAAGTAAGGAAAATTCCACAGCATTTACGCCCACTCAAGTGATTCTAAATTTTACCAATTAAATCTTCTGTTAAACACAAATGAAGATATTTTGAAGAATGTTGGAAGACATTAGCCAGTAATATCTAGTGTAGAGACCAAAACTACTGTGGAAGTCAATGGCCTCGTTTTGGTCTAACATTCTTATTTAGTGTATGTTGTTTGGTGTTTAACAGAAGAAATAAACTCAAGGTTTGGAACAAATATTTTTTATTTATTTATCAGGATCCCCATTAGCCACTACCAAGGTAGTGGCTATTCTTCCTGGGGTCCATCGAACATAACACAAAATTACATTAATACACAACAACAAAGATTAATAAAAACATTAATATACAAAATTCATACATAACATCCAAATCAACTATCCACTTAATATTGTTCCATTAAATATTTTTTAAATGATTTTTTAAACCTCCTTTTTCTTGTTACAAAGCATATAATGTCTGATGGCAATTCATTTCATATTTTTATTCCTCTATACATCACGGTACGTTGCTTTGCATTAGTTTTTGAAATGGGAAGCAAAAAATTTCCTTTTAATGCATGCCTGGTGTTAAAATGATGACTAACATTACTATACAAAAGTTGACTGTACAATACACTTGGAACTTTTAACACAGAAATATTTCTTATAAAACACAGCAGAGAAACAATTACCCTATCCTTCACCAATAACCAACCTAAAGTTTTATGCATTTTCATAATATTAACTCTTCTATTGCAGTGTAAAATAAGTCGTACCGCTCTATTCTGGACTAACTGTAATTTATCTAAGTCTTTACTTGATGCACTCGACCATACCATTGGACAGTAATCTAGATAAGAAAGAACAATTGCCTGAACAATTTGAGAAATACAGTACTGTGGTAAAAATTCAACACATCTCTTAATAATTGATAAACCTCTCCCCATAACTATTATCATTTTATCAATCTGTTTTGACCACTTTAACCTAATATCAAGAAGAACTCCAAGAAGCCTTATTTCCTCTACCTGTTCAATAGGCACACTCATTACAGACAAATTTATCTGTGGTTTACATTTAAATTAAAATAGAGTTGAGTAACTGATGGCAAAATGTTTGGATTAACTATCCCTTTAAATGTAAGTAAATTATAAAAAAATTGAATATGTTACACTCAGAGGAGATAGACTAAAGCCTAATAGTTCACTGACAACATTTATTAATTTTCATTCGGCTTAGTCTCTATTTCAGAGGTCACCACAGCAGAATGAACCGCAAACTATTCCGACATATGTTTTATGCAGCGGATGTCCTTTTATCTGCAACCCAGTACTAGGAAACACCTATACACTCTCGCATTCACACACACACTCATATACTATGGACAGTTTTGTTTACAATTCACTTATATTGAATGTCTGATGGCACCTGAAGGAAACCCACACCAACACGGGGAGAACATGCAAACTCTACACAGAAATGCCAACTGGCCCAGCCGGGACATGAACCAGAGACCTTTTTGCTGTGAGGTGACAGTGCTAACCACTGAGCCACCGTGTTGCCCTGACAAAATGTTATATGCTGGTTAAGTCTTAATGAAAGACAAAATTACAGTGTTTATTTTGCTAGTGCACAAGGTAAACAATTAATTTGTGCAAGTTTATCAACTTTAAAATAAACAGTTTGTTTTGAATCTTTAATGAAAATCTAGCATTTGTTCATTTGGACAGTTTTGGTAAAATATCTTTAGCGATGCCCCTCCAACTATTCGTTTTCTGTGAGTGAAAGATGAGAGGAGCACAGAAATAAAACACCGCCTCCTACTCAAAATTTTGTTTTATTTTTTAAATACGCCATCATGATATTAAAATAAACGCCTGCAGTACTTCTCGTTAACCTAGACTTTAAGTACAAGATAGAGGTGATTGCTTTTTACTTTAAAACTTTTTGTATTACAAGTCAATGGTTACCAGCACTTTGAAAGTCAAAAAACATATGAGCAAAATGAATAGGTGTTGCTCCTGATGATAAATTGAGGTCTTATTAGGTAAAGTTATTTGTTTGCCCTGAATATTGTTAACAGCATTGTTAACATTTACATTTAGCAGACGCTATCATACAAAATGATATGCTCGCTCACCTCAGCCGTGGTATTGAGGGTAAAAGTAAGTGCTGTTTATTCACTTCCCTCCTTCAATACCTGCTATTGCCGGGACTCAAACGCGTGACCTTTGGATCACAAGTCCAACTTTTTAACCCAGAAATGCCCAAAGTAGGCCCAGCAGGCCAAAGTTGGCCCATTGTAACCTTTGATCTGGCCCACCATCCCATCTGAGAAGATAGTGAGAATGACGGAGAGGGGTTTGGGCGAATGCCTTTAAAAGAGATTGTCATTTCTAATTTGACGTAATTTTTATGTTTGTTTGTTTTATTGCTGAGTTACAAAAAAACAAATTGAAATTAAAATTTTCAATGAAATGTTGTAAATGTATCAATTGTAAAAAAAAAAAATGCAGCAATGAATAATGTCACTCGATGCATAGAGAGCTATGCAAAAGACATCAGTGAGCAAATCAAGGCAAACACTAGTGTAATTCTGTTATAAATTAGATTTTGTTTATACTGTAATAAGTTAATCATAAAATGTAAAAACATACTGCAATATTTAATATAAAGCAATATTTTCTAGTTTTTTATTTAAATATTATTAAATAAATTAGGAAATTACCCATGGCCACTATATTTACCTTCGGCCCACTAGCCTCAATTAAGTTAGATTATTGGCCCTTTATAAGAAAAAGTTTGAGCGCCCCCCCTCTAACCATTAGTTCATGGCTGCCCCTGATTGTTAAAGTCCCCAAGAAATCAAAACTTATCAGATGATTTTGTTGGCTCACATTGCAAATTTTTGGTAAAAAAGTAATCTGTGCATGTCATTAAGAAGGAAAAGAAATTGCCCTTATAATCTTTAATTGAAATCTGAAAACGCATTTCCAGTTTGTTTTCAGTTAATTTATTTAATGATGTGATTTTGAGGTAATGGGCATGCCTAATGCTGATACAATTGTCAATTTTGGCAACAAACAGAAATGATGAGCACGATGTGTCTGTTAGGTTGTAATAACTCATCTAAAACCCCTGTCCCGATCTTTACTGCCTCCATTAAGTCTGCGGTAGAAAAAACAAGCCACACCCACTGTTTGCTCATTTAAAATTCTGTTTCTCTAGGAATTGCATTACATTACGAAAAAATAACGATCGCAGCTTCTGGTTCACGGAGAATTCATTCATTCATTCATTCATTCATTCATTCATTCATTCATTCATTCATTCATTCATTCATTCATTCATTCATTTTTTTCCAGCTTAGTCTTTTTATTAATCTGGGGTTTCCACAGTGGAATGAACGGCCAACTTAACTACACGTTTTTATGCAGTGGATGCCCTTCCAACCGCAACCCATCTCTGGGAAATCACTGAGAATTTAAATGTAATAATTTAATGATGCATGTGTGAATGCAACTGTCACATGATCTGACGTTTGCGTCCAATAGAGATGGAGGAATTATAAATAGTAAAACATATAAAAAAGGTCTTTGAGAAATGTAAATA
Organism: Danio rerio; assembly: GCF_052040795.2. Taxonomy (NCBI): domain Eukaryota; kingdom Metazoa; phylum Chordata; class Actinopteri; order Cypriniformes; family Danionidae; genus Danio; species Danio rerio. Next base: position 32,264,456 of record NC_141043.1, on the reverse strand, counting down.
CCAACTTATAACTGAAGTTATTTTATGTGAAATGAAGAGTTCACAGGAAACATAAATTCGGTACTTTGTAGTCAGTTATTAATGTTTCATTGGCTCTCATTTGTATTTGATTAATAGCAGGCATTTATTCTTAAAACTCTAAGTTTTGCATTATTATTATTTTTTTTACTATTCTACGCTATGTACTTATAAAATCTATGCATCAACCTAGCATCAGCAAGTTTAAATAAAGGCCGAAGATATTGATTTTTCTAGAGCGAAGATCACTTTTAGCCACCACTGTATATTTGAGGTTTCGCTGATTTACTGCAAGTGTCAAGGAACCGGTGCAACCTAAGACCTGTTTTCTTTGTCTCTCTGACCTTGGCTTTGAACCCGTAACCCTTGTACATTCATGATTCTGCGCTATGCTTGACAGCTCTCGAGATGTAATGCAATTGCTTTTTTACACCACCACTTTGTAAATTGCTCGCCGCAATGATTCGGTATCTGTATTCACACTATTGTGATCCTTGTAAAATCTTCCGTTCTCAATACGCAGGCGTGCACAAGGCCGCATGTTTGTTTAAAAGTCATTATTATTTTTGTTTTAGTGCATTGGAAATGTCCTCTTTGCATGCTTGATCAACCAGTGGGGAAATCTAATATAATTGAGGTTCAAGGTGAATTGCATCCCGAGCGTTTCCCCTTGACAGAATGAGCATGCATATACTTGTGCAAAAATAAACAAATCACACTGACAACAGTAATATAGGCTTGATTTTGAAGGCATGGAATAAGTATCGATTTAAGCCTTCACTTCATAGATGAAAATGGCCTTTTTGGTAATTTGTCCTGGGTCCTTTCAATGCAGGAGGAGGTGAGCAAGAGAAGTGGTTCAAGGGGTGGAGGGTGAGAGAGATGGAGAGTGAGAGAGCTAACAAGACAGAGAAAGGGACATACTGCCCCTTTCCGAGCTCATTATCATTCTTAATAAGTCTTAAGGAAAGAAGCAGCAGTGAGTGTAAATGCAAGGTAATCCTAACACTGGCCAAGGTTACTGGGGACAAAGGCACATGCGCACCCTTCCCTGCTGTTTGCACCGGGACACAGAATGAGCCGAACCCCAGCAGAACTTGCACAGCCCTGAGAGACAAGAAACTAGTGCATGACCTGATGCTTTCTGAGTTGGGAAAATGTTTTGTCTGATAACTTTGGTTCGTTTGTGAAGATTTAAAAATTATATTATATTATATTATATTATATTATATTATATTATATTATATTATATTATATTATATTATATTATATTATATTATATTATATTATATTATAATTATGTTATTATGATTATTGTTAGAGACACTTACTACTATAAACAGGCATTTAGTGGCAACAAATGTATTGTACTAACATAATTATATTACTAATATATAATATATTTGTAATATTACATATATTTTACATATCATCATATAGATATTTATTTATTGATACTTTTTGTGGTTGTTAATGCATGTTAAAATAAAATAATCATCCTCAGGAGTGCAAGTAATGTGTTTTCATATACAGCATTCAGTCTAACATTTACAAGTTATTCATTAGTGACAGAAAAGCCCTTTAAGTCACAAAAATTAGATGAAATATCATCGATTAATATTTCATATTAAATTTGTCTTATTTTGCATAAGAGCAGTTTTTGCGCACTTTTGTTAGGAGTGCACTTTGCAGTATTAAACCAGCACTTATGTTTGCAGTGTGTACTTGTTTGCTGTCAGGTATTTATTACAGTTCTGAGAGGATTAAACGATTGCATGGACAAAGCTGTGTTTAGCTTACTGGCGAGTTTAGTGCATCATCCGGCTGTCTTGTTTTGAATGCTCCTGCTTTGGAGGTCTCCCTCAGCCCTCATATCATGCCCTTAAAGAGATAGTTCCCCAAAACTGAAAATGTTGTTATCATTTACTCGACCTTAACTTGTTCTACACCTGTTGAATGCAAAAGAAGATATTTTGATAAATGATAGAAAACCTGTAACCTCTAAATTCCACAATATTAGTTTTTTCTACTATGGAAGTCAATGGTTACAGATGTAAGCCTGCTTCATATTATCTCCTTTAGTGTTCATGCAGAATAGAGAATATCATAAAGGTTTGGATCCTATTGAGGGTGAGTAAGTAATGAGTACATTTTAATTTTTGTTGTAAACTATGTCTTTAAGATCTAACACGAATGGTGTGCATTCATTTCATAATGATTATTTTGACTCAATGCACATTAACAAAATCAGTGTTGTTTTAACCCAAATAAAAAACAAATACAACAGCTGAGTTCAATTTTGAAATCATTTTAAATTACATTTTTAACCCAGCAGTTATGTTCGTTCATATTTGACCCAAACATGAGTTAAAACAACCTCTATTTATTATTATTATTATTATTATTTTATTTTAGAGTGTGTGAACACGCAGCAGCTAAATGAACATACACTACTCAAGAGTCAGATCTGTTAACCAGAGCTGCTGGCTTCTCTCTCTGTTCCTCTCTCCTGTTATCACAAAAAGATGATTTACACCCAAACAGATGTTCACAACGTTTGTTCTATTTCCTGCCCTTTCAAAGGTTATGAATGAAATGCAAAGCTTCAGCAGAGGTGCCCATAAATGCCAGTGTTTGGTTGTTTAATCAGAGCAGAGCTGGAAAATGTTGAAAAAGCAGCCGCTGAACCTAAGGGAGCGTCTGGGCTTTTCGCTGGTTGTCCAGTCCTGTCGGAGCATCTTTCCTGTCCCAGTGCTCCCTGTAGCCCCCACCCTTCCTCAGTCCTGTCTGAGGTTTGTATGGCAACCTGCGCTCATCGGCCCCTGGGGCATCCAGAGAGGCAGAGAGCCATAGCCATGGTGATCAGAGCACAGATCCTCCGCAAAGCAGCCCATTGTGACTGGTGCGCGGTGAGGTGAGAGGAACAAAATGTCACAGCAACAGGTTTTTTTTTCTTTTTTTCTTTTTGTTGTTTTTGCCTTTAATGCCCGTAGGGGTTTGTTTAGCCTTTGATTCATCTGTGCTGCCGTCTGCTAAACGAGTTGTTTGTGATATCTGTTAATTGCCTCTTTTAAGTCATCCGTTTTGGTGCACGGTTGAAGGCAACGGGAGGATGCGAAAACAAATGCAAACTGAGTTTGCAGTGAGGAATTGCAGAGAGGCATATTATTTGAATATAGTTAAAATAGTTCAAACTGATTTTTTGTCGTGTTTTTGATTTAATCACTAAAAATGTCCTCAGGTGGTCAGGAGTGTTAGTTCACCCAAAAATGCGTATTTACTCGCCCTCAAGTGGTTCTAAACCTTTGTGAGTGTCATTTTTCTGTTGAACATAACAATTAAGATATTTTGAAAAATGTTAGAAACCTGTAACCATTGACTTCCATAGTTGGAAAAGAAACACATTGAAGTCAGTGGTTACAGGTTTCCAGCATTTATCAAAATTACATATTTTGTGTTCAACAGAACATAGATGCTGGAACAGATTTGACACAAGTGAAGGGTGAGTAAATAATGACAGACATGTCAGTTTTAAGTGAGATATCCCTTTAAGTTTGATGAACCTTAAACCATAAGTGAATTCCCTGGCAAACTTGAGGGAGATTCTAGCAAAACTACAGGATGATTGATTTTTACTTGAACTCCCTACTTTAATCTTCTTCTGAATGGATGTTGAAAAGAGTCTCTTTTTTTGCACTGTCTATTAGATATGAGTTGTTCTCCACTAGGGGCAGTAAGAACAAATTAAATCCTACTGTAGACTGAGGCTGAGAGCCCCTCGCAAAAAAGGCAAAGTCTTTAATTACTGAAGTGGAAAAAAGAGACTTATTTCATAAAACTTAAAGTACCTCTGAGATTTAGCTCAAGCTGATGTACTGATCGTATACTTGAGCCATATAAATCTCTGCTCGTTTAAAGGGAAAGACAGCCCCAAAATAAAACTCATCATTAACATTTTAAGCTTAAAACAAAGTGGATGAATATATATTTACTCTGTTTTGCATCAAATCTTCAGAGGTGTTGCACTCATTCTAAAGTGGGTCATGGCTCCCTTTGTCACACAAGAAAAAAAATAGAATAACAGAAGCTTTTTGTTGTTGTAAAATTAAATAAGTAAGTATTTTAAAAAATATTTTAAGACGACGGTTCTGTTACAAGCTAATAAAATTTATTAAATAATGACAGATGATGATGATGATTATGATAATATTAATCCTTTGTCTCAACATTTAAAATATTACTTTTGAAATATATTGAATTCTAAAATAGTTTTATTTTTATTTTTCCATAGATATTATAGATTCTTTTTTGTTTGCAAAACAAAATGTTTGCATTACAACAACAACTAATATTACTACAAGTAGTAATAATAATAATAATGATGAGGATGATGATAATAATTTCTCAGTACTGGGTTGTGGCTGGAAGGGCATTTGTTGTGTAAAACATTAGCTGGAATAGTTGGCGGTTCGTTACGCTGTAGTGACCATTGATTAAAATGAGTGAATGAACACATGATAATATTGATAATAATAATAATAATAATAATAATAATAATAGTAATAATAATTTATTGTGCACTTTGAAAGTTTTCTTGTATTTTTCTGTATGAAACTTTTTTGTTTGTACAAAAGATTCTGAAAATGATGATAATGTTTATTGTTATAATTATAATTAATTTATTGTTATGATTAACTGACTCTCAACAACTAATTATGCATACAGTTGAAGTCAGAATTATTAAACCCCCTGAATTATTAGCCCCCAGATTATTTTCCCCCCAATTTCTGTTTAACGGAGGGCAGATTTTCCAACACATTTTTAAACATAATAGTCTTAATAACTCATCTCTAATAACTGATTTATTTTATTTTTGCCATTATGACAGTAAATAATATTTTACTAGATATTTATCAAATATCTGATAAATTACTAGATATTTATTAAAGTGACATTTAAAGGCTTTACTAGGTTAATTAGGTTAGGGTAATTAGGCAATTTATTGTATAACAAATGTTTTTTTCTGTAGAAAAAAAATATAGCTTAAAGGGGCTAATAATTTTGACCTTAAAATGTTTTTTAGAAAATTAAAACTGCTTTTTTTCTTGCCAAAATAAAACAAATAAGACTTTCTCAAGAAGAAAAAATATTATCAGACATACTGTAAAAATTTCCTTGTTCTGTTAAACATCATTTGGGGGAAGAAATTCAAAGGGGTTTGATAATTCTGATTTAAACTGTATATCATATCAAAGATCGATGTCCTGTCAGTTCGTTGTGCAAAAATGTATACTTTTTGTTTTATGCTTAAGTTTTATACTGACTTTTTTATCTTTCTTTACTTATCCTCTGAAAATCAAATTGACTGTGGAGTCTGAGGGGGCATGTGCTTGTGCTTGTGTTGTTAAAGAAGATGTTTCTTAATCTTCCTCTGTGGTGTTGTTTATCATGTGCTGTTTGGGCTTTAGTTTATGTTAATTGATGCACGTGCAATAGCAGACATACGGTGCGGTGTGACAGGCAGGGCGGGAAGGCCGTGGCCGAGGGACAGGTCACAAAAAGGGGCTGCAATCAGCGCGTCTGAGCGGGAGGAAGGCGCCTGTTTCTCCTCCTGTAACCTCGGGGAGGATGTGGGTTGCGTTCTGTGACAGGTTCAGTGTTGAGTCTGGCCTCTGGGGTGGGAAAGGACTGCTGCTGTCCTGAGGTGCAGAGGGGCTCAAACACACACCCTGCAAAGTCTAGCACCCCTCTGACCTGACTCAGACATTAGCCCTACACACTTTTAGTCCTGTTGTGTTTGTTGATGTTTTTCATGTAATTACTTTTATCACTATGGAACTTAAATATAGTATATAATATAATATACAGTTTTATATATAAAATTGTATACTAAATTCAATGGTGGAAAGAGTAGTGAAAAACCATACTCAAGTAAAAGTACCATTACTTTCCCATAAATGTAGTGTAAGTAGAGTAAAAGTATTTACTTTTGATGTAAATATTACTCAAAGTATGAGTAAAAAGTAGCCCTATTAAAATTACTCCATATTAATGAGTAATTAGTATTAATCCATGAAAGATTAATGTGTCAGTTTGTGCATGTGTGTGAAAACGTAACATTCTGTAGTGCAATTAGTGATTGTTTAAGGTCATTTAATGATTTCAGTCATTAAAGTAGACATTTACCATCTTTTCATCAGTGACATGAAGTTTAAGTCTCTTGGTCATCGCCTGTAACAATTTTGTGTCTTGAAGTTGTTCTGTATAATGAGATTTTTTTCTATGTGCAATTTGATTCAGTGATAATCACAGAACTGATTATTCTACTTTTAGTACTCTACTTCTGCTTCTTCTCTACAAGCCAGTCCCCATAGACAAGAAGAATAATAAAGTAGTGCATAGGTTGAAGGAAAATAGTGGAGTAAAAGAACAGATACAGCACTAAAAATGTACTCAAGGAAAAGTAAAAGTACACATTTTATTAACTACGTAGTAAAGTATAATTCCTAAAAAAAAAATTACTCAATTACAGTAGTTTGAGTATTTGTAATTTGTAAATTTACACCCTGAATATATTATGATTTATCATATGTTAGCATTAAACTAAACTGCAAAATGTATAATTATTATATCACTCGCAGTTAACTACTAGTTGGCATTGGCTTATGTTAGCATTCATAAAAGTTTTTTGTCTAGACTATTGTTTTTGTTTTAAGTCACAGTTTAATCAAACTACTTTCTTTTCTTTTTTTATCACATATACATTTAGTGAAATTGATTATTTAAAAAAGGTAAGCCAAAATGGAAGCAGTTACAATGGAATATTTTATGCATTTTGAAGAAATGTTATGCTTATGAAAATTATGTCATTATCATTTTTGTGTAAACAATCAAAGATGAGATTTAAGAAATTGGTCAGATGACACTAATGTGTATTA